>NW_026623232.1:4892851-4917764 GCF_030028575.1 Malurus melanocephalus
GGGGGTCACTGCGGGGCTGGCACCGGGTGGCCGCGGCTCCGCGCCGCTTCCTGCCGCCGCCCTTAAAGGTGCGGGGCGGCCCAGGGTGCGGGCGGGGCGTGACTTGACCTGCAGAGTCAGGTGAGTGTGGAGCCGTGCTGGGCGCCGTCGGGGCTGCGGCTCCTCGCCATCCCTTCCCAACCCGCGGGCTGTCCCGCTGTGGCGGCACCTTCCCCGGGCGGGCGTCCAGTCCCGTTCAGCCCTCGGTCTCCGCTCGGCAGCTGCCCSGGCACCGGCGGCCTCTCCCCCGCCCCKGGGCTGTGCGTCCCTTTGTCTCCTGGCGAGGGGAGCGGCCGCCCGTGCTCCCACCCGGGGTGCGGGGCTGTCTCCGTCGCGGGGCAGCCGCACAGAGCCGCTTCCACCGCCTTTAGGAGAGGCGTGAGCAGCCGCGGGTGCGTGGGGCTGGGGGTGTCTGTCAGACGCGCCCGCATCCGAGCGCTCAGTGCCCCCGCCCGAGGGGCGGATGAAGCCGGGCTTGGCTGCAGCGCTTCGGCCTAGGTGAAGGTGGGTCTGAGGCTTTTCCCTCTCCCGGTAAGCGGTGTCCCCGTTCGTGAGCTTCGGTGGACGTGTGGGTGTTGGCAGATGGAGCAGGCCTCCTGCTGCCTTCGCTGCTCACCCCTGGAGCTCCTCCGGTGATACATCTAGCCTAGACAACTCCTGGAGACTACCGTTGTGCGCCTGTTGTACGGTCACAGGGGTTCAAATATTTTCTCAAATGCCAGCCTTTACGACTGGGGTGGCCTGAACCTGCAGCTGGGGCTGGGAAGCGAGCTACTTAACGCRGGTGGACTGGGGTGCATGGACACCCCTGGTCCTGTGAGGTACCAGTGGTCCTGGGCAGTTGGGGCTTAAGTCTCCTGGATTTCTGCTGGTGGGAGCATATTTGGGACTGGCTGGGGGAACTTGTGCTACTGGATGCCACCAGCCCATCAGTTTAGGTGTGGAAACGTGACTTGCAACTGTTTCCTTATCTGTTACAATGCAAAAATGGCCAGTTTAGGTAAAAACACCTTTATCAGCTGCAAAAGCTGCCTTGCTTACTTCTTGGTGTTGAGGCGGTTTAGTGAACACTTGTCTGTCGTCTTCAGCATGCTTCCTTGGGGGTGTACAGGGAGAAGTGTTCCTTTTGCATCAGGTCCTTTGTGTTGAGAGCCTCTGGGTTTGGTKATGAACCAAGCCCCACAGCTTGTCTGACTTCTGCTTCTGATTTACCCAAGCTCCTCTCCACCTGCCCCGGGAGCTCCCTGCTGCTAATTCAGCTCTGGGTTCTGCCTTAGGATTGCTCTGGGCAGCAGGAGCTGACAGTGACATTGAGGCTATAGATTTATTGCTGAAGAAAAGGATTAATGGCCATTAAGCTGTGCCTCCAGCTCTCCTCCTGTCTATCTCCCCCAGTCTATAAGGAGATGGGAAATGCCCACTAGGATAGAAATACCAGGGGTTCTTGCTGATGCTCTCTGGCTTGTGTCAACCATGTCCTCACTCTCTCCAGGGTGAACAAAGTCTGTCTTGCCTTTCTTGGCTCTTCTGGGGAGATAGTGCTCAGCAGGCCTTGGGTGCTGAAAGGGGAGGTGGTGGCTGCTGCAGGGGGAGGTGACTGACCCCTAAAGTGTTTCACAGACCACAGAGARGGAGGACTTAGGCTCTGTCAGTCCTGTAGTTGTTCTGAGGGATGCCTTTGCTTTAGCTCCTAAAGCACATGTSACTCAACTCAGGCTTAGTCAAATTTTTCATGACCTACTGTAATTTCTACAAGCTTCTAGGAAAACAAAAGACCTGACCTGAAGTGACAACTCCATACTTTATCAGACCAGGATTTTAGGACTAGTTTCTTCCCTGCTTCACAGCTGTGTACATTCTCCTGTGATTGTCTCTAATAACTGATGCCCTACAGCTGTAGGAACAGCTGTAAGAACCTTCTGGCCTCTGATATGCAGGAGATCTTGGAGGAGTTTGGAGCAGGGGTTCAATTGGTGACTACCTGTGATCTGATTAAAGGCAAGGAGCAGCAACAGAGGTGCCTTGTGATGAAGAGCTTATATGTGTCCATATGATTCTATGGCATGTCGTGTCACTTGTGGTTTGGTCATGGCTAGGGATCACAAATGTTACAGCACTAATAACCATATGTGCAGCAGGACTGAAAAGTGTGAGAGTTCAGAAGGACATCTGCTTTACTGTAGAGCTGCTGCTTTTCCTGCCTCTGCTGTTTCTTACGTCCCCACAGAGCTGGGAGTGCATAGTGGTACCTGTGAAGTGCAGAGAGATGGGCTCTGTTTTGGATGTGAATTGCGTAGCCTCCAAAGTGATGCCATGCATATTGGGCCTGATAGGAGAATGATGCTTAGGAGAATATGGAAGAGGTTTGGCTTCTTATTTGAGTGAAGTGTTGTGGTCCCTGGGAGAAAACTGGCCCGAGAGAGAGAGTAGGCTGCCTGGGGAGAGGCCTGAGCTGGCTGGCAGTGAAAGGATGCTGAAGAGGGCTGCGCTCAGCTGGAGCTAAGAGCTGTGCAGCCACCATGAAAGCCCCTGGAGTCCAGGGGACAGAGCCACAGCCACATAGGTATCTAAAAGCTGGATAACCAGGGCAATGCAGGTTTGACCCTTTGTATTTCATGAGTGGGAACTGGCATGCAGAGGGAGGTAAGACAGGACTGGGACCAGCTCAGGCAGGGAGGAGCACTCCTTACAGCCTCTGAAATACCCACTCAGTGYTTGTGATCTGTACCTTTGGGTTGCCTCCTGCCTGGTAGCTGGCCTAGGAGGACAGCCTTTTTTGCCTTCTCTTTGGCTAATGGTGTGTGTCTGCTGAGCAGCAAGTGACATCTAGTGTTGGCTCACGCAGCAGTAGCTGTGGCTTGGGCTGGCTCTGTCACTTCCATTCCAGGTTCTGTGACAGTTTTTGGTGCATTCAATGGGTGCAGCTTCAGTGCCCTGCTCTGAGGGAGAGGGCAAGCTCTTGCCCTTTCTTCTGTTGAGCTTGAACAGCTTGTCCATGTTTTCACACAGTGTGATTCTGTCACAGGTCCCTTCCTGCACAGATGACTGATGTTTTCCCTATGAGGAAAACCCTTCTCTCTGAGTGCTGGTAGAGGAGCAGTAAAATGGAAATGATGGAACTACTGGTGGGAGAGATGGGTGTAGGGGTGATGCCAGGTGCAAAGCCAGGTATTCAGTGGTGGAAAGTGACCTGGCCTCCCACCCTACGGATACCGTCACTCTTTAGTTCCACTTAGRCTAAGTGGAGGCTGTGTGCCGTGTGTGCTGCCCACAGGAGGTCACTGGTGAGCAAGCTGAGTCCCGCTCCCAGGTCTGCCTGGTGAGGACCAAGGCTTCCTTCTTTGTCCTTGGAATGTGGACAGTGGCCTTTCCTCTACCTTTCCCCTCCCCCCACTCCCATCTGGTCCTTTGGGCAGGAGCTGGACCTGGAGGTCAGGCCTCTGGCAGTCTGGAGTGTTCACGGTCTTCATCTCCATTGACTTCTTTCTTTTTGTCATCATTCAGGATGATCCAGAGGCACCAACTGGTTCAGTCTGTGCTGCAGGAGCTACAGGAAGCCACCGAATGCTTTGGCCTGGAGGGCCTCACCAGTGCTGCACTGGAGGCAGAGAGGACCCTGTCATCTTTCTCCCTGCCTGGCTATTGTGGGAGTCAATTTCAAGAGGAGCTGGAGGTTGACCGAGTAGCCAGAAGCCTCTATCCTGAGGATGCCCCAAGTAACATGCTGCCTCTCGTTTGCAAAGGTGAAGGAAACCGCCTCTTTGAGGCTGCCAGCGTGCTGCTCTGGGGCAACCCCAGCCTCAGCCTGGAGCTGCAGGTGCGTACTGTGGTGGAGATGCTGCTGCACAAGCAATACTACTTGAATGGCATGATTGATTCCAAAGTGATGCTGCAGGCTGCCCGCTACTCCCTCTGCACTGAGGAGACCCCAGAGATGACCAGCCTCCCCATGGCTATCCTGGAAGCCATCTTTGATGCTGATATCAAAGCTACCTGTTTTCCTGGCACCTTTGCCAACATGTGGCATGTCTATGCTCTTGCCTCGGTACTGCAGTGTAACATCTACTCCATCTATCCCATGAGCAACTTGAAGATCCGACCCTATTTCAACCGGCTCATCCGGCCCAGGAAGTGTGGCCCACGAACCTCCACGCTACACATCATGTGGTCAGGGCAGCAGCTTTCCCGGCAGGTCTTCAAAGCACAGTATTTTGTGGCTGTGGTTGGCCTGGAGGAGCTGGAACCCACAACACCTTCACCAGAGCCTCCTGTCCAGCCCATGAAGACCCTTGAATTGCTGAACAGTGACCCCCAGTTGACCTACTCCAACCTGCGTGACCGGTACAGCATTACCAAGAGCACCTTCTACCGCTGGAAGCGCCAGTCTCGTGAGCACCGGCAGAAAGCGGCTGCCAGGTTTGCAGCTAAACACTTCCTCCAGTCCTGCTTTCAGGAGGGCAATATAATACCCCTCCAGCACTTCCGACAAATGTTCCCAGAAATCTCCCGATCCACATACTATGCCTGGAAACATGAGATGCAGAGCATGGTCAATGGTGATGCCTCTGCTCTGTCTGAGGCTCACAGGTTGCAGGAGCTTCACAGGGTTGTCTCAAAAAAAGCTGATGTGAATGAGCCAGCAAATCCACAGGGGGGCTTAAGATCCTCAAGTCCTTCCCTAGATCCCATTCAAGCAGGAATCTTTATGCAAGGAGCCAAATCCTACCTGGAAAAATGCATTTCCATGAACACTCTGGTGCCTTACAGGTGCTTCAAGCGCAGCTTCCCTGGCATCTCCAGGTCTACTTACTATAACTGGCGCAGAAAAGCAATCAAGGAGAACCCCAACTTCAAATACCCCCAGTCACCCTTGGATAACCAGAAAGCTCTAGCTACAGGAAAGTCATTCCTGCAGCTGAAACCAAGCAGTGTGCCTGTTAGGAAGAGACGGAATGGACACCGGCCAGCACCCAGGAGTCTCCTGCAGCTACAGCCTTCTTTGTGCTGGAGAAAGCAGCTGCGAGATGTGGCCAGGAGGCAGGTCCARCAGTGGCAGCTGCCATTCTGCAAGTACCGCCTGCGCTACCCATCTCTCTCCTCCACAGCCTACTGGTTTTGGAAGGGCAGTGGCCAGGCTGTTTGGCAGCATCGCCTGCCCTGGAGCAGCTCCAGCCAGYCATTGAACCGTGTGGCTTCCCTGGCACCTCCAAGAGCAGAACCAGGCCTCAAACCACAGTGCCATTTGGAGGTAGCCACCAAGCACATAGATAAGCCAGTGCCTGCCATGCCATGCAACACCACCATTTCAGGCTATGCCATGTCGGAGAGAGCCAACAGCCGGATGTTTGTGATGGATGTGATTGCCACTGCCCAGTTCAAGGCACAGGCCAAGCTGTTCCTGCAGCAGCGCTTTGAGTCAAAGACCTTCCCGACCTACAAAGAGTTCAGTGCCCGCTTCCCCCTCACAGCCCGTTCCACCTATTACATGTGGAAGCGTGCCCTGCATGATGGGCTGACATTGGTGGATGCYTGAGTGCCAGGTGCCAGCTGGCTTGGCCAAAGCTCCTCTGCTGATGTGCCCTTTGGCTCTCTGGTGGGGTGCCCAGGTTGGGGCCTCACTAATTTTTGTTCTGGTTTTGTTTTGTTCCTAGTCTCTGGCTTTCTTTTCTGTGTGGTTCTGTCAGGTRTGGGAGCATCCTCACAGTGCCTATTCCCAGAGGCTGGAGGAGTGGAAGGAGAAGGCATTGAGTGCCCCAAAGGAAAGGGGTCAGGTAATTTTCCTCTCTTTGTGCTCAGAGGATGAGCAAGGGAGGCAGTACTGTGCCAGTGTCATGGGATGCTGCTGTGAGATGGAGCATGTGAAAGTCTCTCTGCCCTAGGCAGTTGCTTGAACAAGTAACGTGGATGTGCAGGATGAGCATGGAGGTGCCCAGCATCTCCTCGGTGAGCAGAGTAGTACTGGCTCAGCTGTGAGTGAGGAGAGGTTTGGGGAATGCTCAGCTTTATGTAAGAAGCATCTTTCGTCTGGGTTTTATTCTCCCAGCTGAGGGGAATAAAAGCTTCACCTGGGGTCAATGAAGCTCTGGCTTTTAGTACCTGCCTCTGGCTGCCCTGATCTTTCCTAGATGGAGCAGAGGCTGGTAAATGAGGGGACTTCTGGCCTCACTGTAATCAGTATGCTGAAGATGCTAAGATAGAAGTCAGTGTCCTTTGCAGGCTCTGGAGAAGTTGTCCCTGACCTTTCAGGTCTTGTAGCAGTAACCTTTCACACAAACCTTTACTCTCTCAGCTGGCAGCTGCCTTACTTTTCTAGGGTCTCTCTTCCTTGATATCTAGGAAAATGCAGAGAGACTGAAGCTTATGTGCCCAGTGTCCCTGCATCCCCTGTGCTGTTCTGCAAGCAACATGGATGCATATATCTCACTTGTAAGAAACCAAAGCAATAAAGATTCTTCCACTCCTAGTTCTGTGCAGTTTATCACTCTTGCTGCATGATTTCTCAGCAAGGCTTTCCCCTCCATTCTGCATTCTAAAACTTGTGGGCAGGGAGAGCCTGTGCACAGCTCAATCCCCGCTCCTGAGAAGGTCCTTTCCTGGCTCCTGGTGGGGACTATATGCTGCTTGATGTCTCTTGTCTGAAGGCCTGACTGGAGCTATGCTCTCCCTGATAAGAGCCCAGGGCTTGGCTTATAGATCAGATGCAAGGCTGGAGATAACCCAGTGGGCACAGCTCTGTGTGACAGCAGGGATGCAGAGGTAATGTCTGAGATGTTGGTGGCCCTGCCCTCAAGTGGTGGTGCTGTACTGGGAGCCTGAAACCAGCTGTTTGCACCKGCCCTATGAGCATCTTGAGGCACAAGGCTGAGGAGGTCTCTGCCTGACTCCAAAAAGCCTCATCCCCTTAGTGTGTGAGCACTCCTGTGGTGTCTGTCATCGTGGCTGTGCAGGACTAAGCTGTAGGACATCTGGGGCTGGCTGGTAGCACTGAGGGTTGTGGTGACAAATGCAGTACCTGCTCTTGTTTCCCAGKAAGCTGTCAGAAGCCAGAATGACCTACAGATGTGGTGGGAGACCCTCCCATTTACAAGGTCAGCTTTTGAGGCTGGGTTGGCAGGACTGAGTCTTGTCTTACCCTCAGGCCTTTGACAGGGCATTAGGAGCTTTGGTGACCATGTTAAAAGGAGATGCCACAACTCATGTGCTTTGTCTGTCCCCAACCCATCCCCTTGCTCTGTCCTACCCCTGCCTTGCAGGCTTGCTTGCAAATAATTTGTTTTTCCTTAAGGTGTCTGGAACCTCTTGCTGCCTGCTGCAGCCCAGTCCTATCCTGATGTAGTCTGGCTTCACCCCCTGTGAGCCTCCTGGGCAGAGRGGCCCTATGCTGGAAAGTTCTGAGCTTTCTTTTGCAACAGCCTGCAGGAGAAAGGTGCTCAGGGTTGCCCTGGGGTAGGGCAGCTGTTGTGAACCAGCATMTGGGGTATCTCTTAAGAATACCCTCCCCACCATCCATCTACACCYGTGTGCCCTCTGTAGTCCCAGAGGAGGAGTTCTGGGGCACTCAGTGGGTGCTCTGGGAAGGGAGGCACATAAGGAGCAGGGAGCTGCCAAGCAGCGCTGTGTACTGCTGCAGAGAGCCCTGGGCTCTGTGTCAGGAAGTAATTGAAGTAATTAGCTGCCAGGGAGGACTAATCCATGAACTTCTCTAAGGGAGTGAGCTGTTAATTACTCCAGAAAGATTACCTACGTCTCCACACTGCTGGAGGCTGGAGATAGCTGCTTTCACAGCAGTGGTGACTGCAGCAGCAGCTGTGAAAATGGATGCAAGGCCCTCAGTGTTCCCTTCATGGCCTAAGCCAAAGGAAGCAGCAGGGATGGTGGATTTTCTGACAGTGGGTGCCAACATGGGCCCTATTTGGGTGGCCTTGAGGCTGGGGAAGACTATGCCTGATAGCAGGGCTGGGGCATCCATCAGTATGGCACAGCACAGTGGGTGGTGGTCAGCTGCTGSTGGGGGCAAGTGGGCGTCAGGAGAGCCTGAGGGGGCCTTTGTGGTGTTACCCAGTGCTCTGCAGGGTGAAGGAATAACTTGCCCTGCTTCACTCTCCCCGAACTGGGAGTGTTGCATGCATCACACCTGGGCAGTTGCAGAACGAATCTCTTTCTGGGTACTGGCCTTGGGCTCCAACCCCTTGCAAGACAATTTTTAGAGGTCCTGGTGAAGGGATCTGGTGTGTTGGTTTTTCTGCCCTTAGCTGGATGTTTGGGTGAGACATGGTGGGGAAAATATCACTCATCCCYGCCCTATGCATTGATGGCAGTGGGCCATGTTGGGCCACTGCCAGTTGGCACCACCTAAGTGGTGGGTGCTTGTTAGTTACTGATGTTGTTTGTGGCTGAGCAGAGCTTAAATGGAAGGGAAATTGTAGCACTTGATTTGTAACTGTCATGCTGCTCGTGTGCAGAGCTGGTGGTAGATGAGTTGAGGCAGCCTCTGCTGCTCCACATCTCACTGTCAGGCCCTGGATGGTGAATCTCTCCATTTGCACGTGGGCCGTGAGGTTTAGCTCAGGTTCCACCTAAACCCCCTCACAGACARCTACTTATTAATACTGACCTCAGAAAAGATGGAAATCAAAAGGTGACTGAAAAGCAGAGGCTGGGGGGCTGCAAAGCACATGGGGAGCACCCTTTCACTTACCTGTAATTTAGGGCTCTGCTCTGCCACTAAAGCATCCATTTGCATCCGTGGAAGAGGTGCATAAGGTGGGCACTGCAGTGCTGCAGAGCCTGCCCAAGTGCTCTGGGAATAGTTGATCGTGCCCAAGCAAATCTTTGGGGCGCTAAGTGGATACATGTTAGCTCAAACATGGCTTTGCCTCCACATTTTGCACAGGCAGCTGGCTTGTTGCTGCAAAGAGCAATAGTGTTGGTCAGAAAAGCACATCAAAGTAGTGACAGGGTTGCATTTCACAGGATAGCTCCTGTGCTTTGCTGGGATCATCAGAGTGGAGAAGTGGCAGCAGCAGGAAGACAGAGAAGCCAGAGCCACCATTCAAAACTACTCATGAGCTGACAAGCATGGCAGCAATTCATTGTCAAAATATCTCTGGGGGAGGGGAAAAAAAGATGAGAAAAAGAGGGAAAAAGGGATCTTTTTTATCAGTCCCCTGCAATAGTTCCCTCCATAGGTCCAGACTACAAGCAACTAGTGCTGCCAAGCCAGTTCAGTAGATCAAACAATCTTTTTCCTCCTGTGCCCCAGGGGTATTTGTGGGGAACCATCTGCCTCTGTCCAAGCAGGTTACACCAGGACTGCCAGGTCCTGTTTTCTGTTCTACCACCTGCTATACCTCCTTTGATTAAAATTCATCTCATGTACTGTGGCTGCAAATGTCTTCTGGAGTCCAGCTGTGGCCCATCACTGCCCTGCCATTATGCTTCAYGAATATTTTTTTGCTGAGCTAATTGCCCAAGCATCAAATCTGCCTTTTTCATGTCAGAGCAATGGCTCAGGCTTTTCCCTGGTTACTGCCAGCTGAGGACCTCCCCACCTGCTGCAGCAATTCCTGCTGGCAACCCCTCACGGCATTTCTCTGCATTTCATCCCATCTCTACCACTCCTGCYTTTGAGGTAACCCACTTTCTGTATTTCAAAACCCTCCTAATTTGTCTCTTTAGCAAATGACACTAAGGCACCCCTCTTTTCTATGCCAACTTGTTAGTGAAAGTATGGGAAATCAGTTCTCATATAGATCCTCAAGGATGTTTCCCTCCACCCCAACTGATCTTCTAAAATATCAACAGCCCATTAATACCTGTCTTTGCTTTCATGGACCAGCCCCTACCTGACAACTGTTGGTGTAGGTGGTTGCTGGTGTGGTTCCATCCCAGCAGTAGGCCCAAGGTCCAGATGCATTGTTCCCAGCCTTTTCTCTTCTAGAAAACAAGTCAGCTGATATGTAATGCTATTTTAGCACAGTCAACATCTGGAAAATACTGCAGTTTTGGAGAAAGTACTCAGATATGAAAGCACTTTAGGAAGGAAAACTTCTGTTTTTCTAGCTAATACTGTCAAGAGTTTGTTGCCTATGCCTAGATTTTGATATACTACTTGGAGCATGTCATTTCAGCAGATACTGCACTTATTTGCATTTAATTTCTCCTCCCCTGACATCTTCCTTTACTGCTTTTCCCATCACTTAAGTAAATGCAGTGGTGGGAAAGGTAGGAGAGCTGTGGTAGGATGGACAGCTCCTGCTAAACTCAGGTGCTTGAGAATAAAGTTATGTCCTTGTGGCACTTCTGTGACTGTGTGTTTTGACAGGGAGCCTGTGTGGGTGCCAGGAAGGACCCCTTGTCCCTCAGCTTTCTGTGCCAGGAGAAGACAGAACTCTGCACTCTGACTTCTGGGAGACACTATGAGGGATTGATCCTGCCTGACATTTCAATTAAGCAACAAGATTTATTTAAAAATGAAGACAGCAAATACTGAAAGGATTAAGAGCTGGTTAAGAATTGTGTCCCTAAAAGAAAAGAGGGAGCTATTGCAGAGTAGGGGTGTTTCTGCTGGGAATCTTTCAAAGGATGGCAACAAGCTCAGTGCAGCCCTACAGCCAGGAAAGCTCCTRAGCAGAAAGGGATGGAAGTAGGGTAGGATGGGGGTAGAAGAGAGGATCTTCCACCACTGCTCCCATCCCATTCTGCTCTCCGGCATGGCTGAAGGGACAGCACCAGCTTCTCTGCTGAGGGGAGATTGGCCTGAGGGGAGATCCTGCCTTTTGCGGGGGGAGACACAGGCCCTCTCCGGCCTAGGAACTCCTGTGATGGTACCTTCTGACACATATTAGTCTTGAGTCTCCAAAGCTTTTGAAGTATCATTAATGAAAATATTTAAATTGCATCCTTAGGATACACCTACTAAAGGGCACTGGTGGTCCTTCTGCAAAGGCCTCCCTTGCGTCTGAGATCCAGCCCAGACATCAACTAGGGCAAAACCAAGGTCAGCTCAGAGGAGGAGCACACCTGCAGATGYAGTCCCCAAATGTCCCAGTGCCTGGACACCACCAGGAAGGGGAACAGTGGGGAGGGGCTGTACTGGGATACAGTTCAGTGGCATCACAGCAAGCCCTGTGGGTCACCAGTGACCGTGGAGACAGCATATGCCTTGTCCCCAGCAAGGTGTCCCCACCTAGGGCTCTGTCCCCTCTTGACATAAGTTGTCCTCTTGCTGTGGGGACAGCTTGACCCCAGCAGTRTGCTCTGGCACATGTGGCTGCCGGAGGCTGTGGGAGAGTGAGCTGGTGCCTGTGCGTGTGGTGAGAGAAGAGGTAATGAAGCTCCCAATTTCCCAGCAGCTGACGCCTGCCTGAGTGATGGCTCTTAATTGGCTTCTCTCTGCAAAAATCCTCTCCTGCCAGCCCCAGGAGAGATGGCATTGCCACAGGCTGTGCCTCCCTATGCTCTCTCCACTGCATGGTGGTTTTGGTGACCAAAGAGGGAAAAGACAAACGAGGTGAAGAAATGCACTGCTAAATTATTTTTAAAGGTGTTTTTTTTTGTTTTTTTTCGTTTTCTTTTTGTTTTTTTTTTGCACAGAAATAAACATTTGCCCTGTCTCAGATAATTAGCTATTTCCTTACTGGATTACTGTGAAGGGAAAACACTGACTATGCTATTAAGTGAGCCAAAGGACTTGCTCTGCTTTTATTTCCCTGTGTCTCTTTTCTCACCATCCTCCAGAGGAGTGATCGGGACAAAATAAGGCATTTCTGCTCAACCAGCATGATTGCAATCCCATCCCACTGATGGATGATGGTCCAAGAGCAGGTGATGGCTTTGCCTTTGCAAGGGGCTTTGTCCTCCCAAGGACTGAAGGTGCTGGGAGTGCAGCAGTAAGGATGCCCCATTACTTCTCAGGTAGTTTCAACATCACCCACCTTTAGGCTGACCCCCAAGGAGGGGCAGGTTAGCTGGGGGTGTGTGGGAGGATCAGTGTCCTAGTGGGTCCCTTTGGCTGGGGACAGGGTCCCACAGGGGTCTTGAGTCCCCCACAAACTGCAGCAGTTTCTTTCCCCTTCTCCATCCTTTCACCTCATCCCTGTGGAAAGAGGAGTGAGATCCAGCATGGTCCCATCCCAGCATCCCCCATCACCACTTCCCAGCCCTTATTTGTAGCCAGTGGCCCTGTTTTGGCACACCACAGCACTTGCTGAGGGGTGAGCAGTGGGAGCAGAGCAGGCGATGGCTCAGATGTATTGATCACTCAGATCTGTGCTGAGGTGCTGGTCCTTTTTTCCTCAGCAGCTTTCTTCCTGGCTGCATTCCAGAAGGAGGCAGGATTCAAAGGCTACCCCCACCCTTGCCACAGGCTCTATCCACCCTGTCCTGAGCTCTTCTGCAGAGAAAGGCATGCAGGGACTGCTCACCTKATTGCTGTGCAGGTTATAGGAGGCAGAATCACCTATTCCACACCCTCTGGTAGGGTTTAGTTTAACATTTTTTTTAAGTTCAATCAAATTTCTGGGGCTTGAGCCTTCTGTGACTGCTGTGTCTTGTTGCCTTTTTGCTTCCTTCCCTTCTGCCTGGGCAGCTACAGCAGATGCTGTATGTCTATAATAAGTTATTCAGCAGTGATCATGCTTTTCCTCGGATTTCAATTTCCACAGGTTTCCCTTCAGGCTGTTTCCAACTAATTTTGCCATTTGCATAATGCCCCCCTTAGGGATGCTCTGGCACAGCCCCTTCTCCCCTGCTTTGACAAGTTCATCAGAGATTCAGGCTATTATCGGAAAACACTTTTAATTCCGTTGGCCCTTAACCCAGTCGTTTCCCACACATCCCCAATTAAAAAAAAAAAAAAAAAAAAAAGACAAAGAAGCAGTTTGGGGTTCAGAAGGATGGAATGCCCACAAGGAGTGAGCTGAGGACTGCTGGACACCCCCCCCCCCACTCATGGAAGCCTCTGGAGGGAACCAGATGGAAGAATTACAAATTCTTAAGTAAATGCAGTATCTTATTGTAGATTCTGGTCTAGCAGCCCAAATAACTTTGTCTGGACCACAATCAGCAGGGATACCCCCATCCCTGCCCCCAGCTGGGGGTTCTTGAAGGGGAGAGATGAGGACAGCTTTAGCTGGATAGCACCGAGAAGGGGTGTGGTGGGGCTGGTCACCTCTGCTGCAAATGCACCCAGATGTCCCCTCTCCTGAAATAATGCTCTTGCTTGGTGATTTGGAGGGATGGACATCCACGAAGACTGAGCACATGCAGGAGAGGGGAATGAAAACCATCACATGGGTGCTGTGCTTATTACTCCTCTTTAGGTCACCTCATCTCTTTTCGACATGCCAGCCCTTCCCTGAAAATTCTGCCTCTCTGTCTGCCATCAAAAGCAAGATCTACTTATTCCCTCCCAGTGTTTGTATTCTTCTGCCCCTTTTCAAGCACATTTTATTTTATGTTTCTAGTACACACAGATGCTCCACACAGAGCAAAAGAAGCCTACACCACCATCCTGTTGTCAGCAGTAGCTGCCCACTGTGATCTACATTGAATCTACTTCAAGATACCCAGACACCAGCTAGACTGTAATTTCTTTCAGGAACAGCATAAACTCCTCCAGGTTTAAGTGAGCGTGGCACTCTTGCAAAGCTCACCTCTTTCTTAGCCAGCTCCACATTCTTATAAACAGAGTCTTTTCTCCTGCTTTTTTTATTAGCTGTTCCATGTTAAAAAAACATAATGGGAACTTTCAGACCAGCTTCTATACAGGTCTCTGATGCACTTCTCTCTTTTRTGGCTCAAGTACAACAGCAATCGCAGACATTAACATGCTTCTTTAGGATGAAATGTACATTTGAATGGCATCCAGCTGGAGGAACATGCTGCATCTCTTGCAAAGCTGGCTGCAGCCTGCCCAGAAACTCTGGGAAGGGGGGGTGAGGGACACCCAGGGTCTGCCTGCAGTCTCCTGCACATGGGAGAAAGAGGCAACAGGGGAACCAGGGAGAGGAGGGATGGTGAAAGGTGGATGCTGGWGAGTGGGGGCTGAGGCATGGCTTCTTAATGCCAGCCCTTGGGGGCAACCATTGCCTTCACACCCATCTCTGAAGCATTTAACATGTTGCTGACAATATACAAATAAACAAAAGTAAGATGTATGGGGRGATGCTTGGCATTTCCTTGTCAGCAGAAGCTTTTGGATGGTAGGAGATACCCCTCCCCAAGGCATGGGAAGGAGTGTTGAGGTCACCCCGTATCTCAGGCTCCTTCCATGTCTCTTCCTTCTCAGGATCTCATTCCCTCACAAACAGCACTTCCACCCCAGACTSTGCAGGTTGTGTCTGCCTTTTCTTTCCTCTTTGCATCCCTCTTYGTGTGCAGGGCCCTGACCTAGTGCCAGGAGTGGAATCCTTCAGACTAGCACTCCTCCCAGSTCACTTCTTAGGTAGAGATTTCCATCACAAATCTTTTGAGGACCCAGCACACTGGGATGGCAACCTTAGGAGGGCTCTGACTTGGGATCCTAATGGCAGTCACTATTAACACAGAGAAAACTTTGCTGTCTTTACCAGCTTGCACCAACAATGGAGAGATGGTGTGCAACCACCAGCCTGCCTTCCTCCTTGTTTCTGATTTGGGATAGACCGGGAACTGGGATGTTCTCCTGTGGATCAGGGGTCTGTCTGCAGAGGGATGCAGAGAGCATGCCTCTTGGTCTTTTCCATGCTCTGTCCTCCCACTTCAGTGCAGCTGAGGGCTCAGGCCTCCCCATGACACTGAAGTGAGAGTGTTGTCCCCATCGCAGGAGTCCCCATCAGGACTCTGGCCTCCCAGAAGAAGCAGCAGTCATTTCCTGGCACCATATCCTCACTTCTCCCTGCGTGTGCCCTCCATGAGCCGAGCCTGGGCAAGCGATGGATCTCCCAGCTGCGGGGCTGAGAAGGGAAGCTGTGGCCCCRGGTCAGGGGTGGTCACACCAGCCCAGCAGCAGCATGCAGTTCCTCTCACGCACATCTTCCACCAGGCAAATGTGCTCCTCCTCATCCCAGTAGCCAGGCTGATGCTCAGTTCCCTGTTGTTAGATAGTCACACCCCACAGCCTCAGGGAGAACAGSGATCTACTGTTTGTCTGAAAGAGGAAAGAACCTGTACAGGACATCCATGCCAGGGTCCTGCTGTGCAAGCAGCCCTTGCAGGCACTGGTTCTCTGTGCTCCACAGGAAAGCTCAATCCCAGAAGGGTCAGCAGCCAGGGATGGCAGTGACATGCAGGTGGCAGCTACACGTGGCCCCCTTTTGAGAGATAAGCAATCAGTGCTACCACCACCCCGATGTACACTCCTGTGCCAATGGTTATGGAGAGCGCAGCAAGGAAGAGAGCTCGKCGGGAAGCTGAACTGGCCAGATGAAAATCTCCTTTGGAGACAGCCTTGCTGGTCTGGAAGGAGAAGAAATGCTTGTTGCTCACAGCTGTACCAACCTGGCCTTTTAACYAGCATGCAGTTGTTTCATTACTGAGTCATTGCTTCTTCTCTGGCCACTTAATCCCATGGAGGCTGGGAGCAGACAGTAAGGTGCCTGTCACCCTGGGAGGGATCAGAGCAGCAGTGCAACCTGCACACATTTCCCTGTGGATTTTGCCTCCAAAGGAAGCATGGGCTTCAGTCACTTGTCTGAAAGTACTCATCTGGGCACTCAGCCAGAGCTGTGAGTGGGTAGCTGGCCCTTGTAGGACCTCAGTGCATGGGGTGATGGCTGTGTAATACTGACCAGATATCAGTGCACCCTATACAGAGATGTAATGAGTACTACCTAGGCTCAGGCAGCTGATTCTGGATAGCATGGTCTGTTGGTCCAGCTGTGCTGCCACCTGATTTTTCCTGCATGGGGTTTTCAGTTGAAGCCTATTTGCTTTTGAAGGGCTGATGAAATCAGCAATAGAGACAGATCCCCATCTCTCTGGAAAAGGATGGCAACTTCCAGATTCTCTGAATGCCCAGGGCTTATTCCAAGCTGCTCTTGTTATTACTTACTACTTGAACTCAAGTTGCCAGATGGGCATCAGTGCACTGACTGTGCAAAGACAGCAAATAAAGATATAGTCYTTCCCTCAGTGAGTGAAAAAGGGGKTAGTTATAGCAARTGGATCTAGAYATAAATCGTCCCATGTATGTCATCACGCAGAGAGTGTGCTGTGCTATCTTACACTATGTGTGAAATCAGCRTTCCTTGGGGTCCTAATCAATTAATGCTTCCCCTGCCTCTCACCAGCTCTGTGCCAGGCACTCATGTAACATATTTTTCCATTTCTGTTTCTATCCTCTTGATTCTTTATCCTTTAACTTCTTAATGTCTCCCCCCATCTATTCTTGGTACAGCAGCATCTATGCAAATGTGGACTAAATCCCCTGGCTCTGCATGAATTATTCTGGGTCAACATCACTGTAAGTGAGCCCAGGCTCTGGGCTAAGACCTCAAGAAAGCAGCAGCTCCTCTGAGGTGCTGCAGCCTGAGGGCCATCACCCTCTCTGGCCTCTGCCAGCCTGGCATTGGCTCCCACAGGTCAGACACAAGTGCAAAAGAGGAGCTGTAGTGTAATGTGGAAACAGGCTCCCCTTTGCATCCAGCCTCCAGAGCCGCCAGGTTCCTGTGGCATGAGCTGCCTCAGTCTGGGTCATGGTGTAGAACCTTCACATTACTGGAGAATGGGAGGTGGAAAAATACCATTTTCCTAAACRTGGTTGGAAGGTGAGAAGCTGAGCAAGGGGCCAAGAGGAGTCCCACTTCCCTAAATAACATCCAAAAAACCCAAAGGAAAAGCCTGACCTCCAGTAACCCACATCAGAACTGGGAGGGCTTGCAACCCCACAACAATTATGGAGACATCCAGGAACACCCTTTGTCTCAGCCCTCAGAGTTAGGGCCATGGCACAGAGACGAGCCATAGCTTCAGGAAGGTGCTGGTCACTTTCAGGGCTGCTGCGGCTTTCAGAGCCCTTGCTCTAGCACTTGGCACATGCAGGCAAGCAAATGGATTCCTTACCCCTTGGGAGAAGTAGAAGGCAGCAATGCCCAGGGGCCAGAAGCAACACAGCATGGAGAAAAGGGCCAAGCCCAGGTGGTCCCGGGGGGGAAGCATCAGGAAATGATCCTCACTTTCACTGTCGCTGGAGGAGTCGCTCTGCAAAAACCAGATGGATTCAGCACATGCCCACCTCCCCRTGCTGCTCTGCAGGCTGCATCTCAGCACCTCGCCTCCCAGCTCCCACTCTCTCCTGGTCCCATCACATACTCTCATACAATTCCCACTGACACATTCAAGGAGTAAATTTCAAAAATATTTTAGACTCTTCAGCATGGTTTGATGAGGAACAATGTAGCTCAGCAAATTCAAGATGGAATGGATTCTCGGCTCCCTGCCAGAGCAAATGCTGAGCTCATTTGCTGGGGGTCTGGGATTTCCCTGCATTAGAGAGAGTCTTAAACTGAAATATCTTCAGATTTGGCAGAACTGACTGTTTGTCAGCTTAAACAAAGTTAAACAAAGTGACTTATCCCCATTAGAGACAAGGAGATCAATATCCTGCTAAACTAATTTAGGAAGTGAGAGAAAGCATTTGAAGTGGAGCCCACATTGCAGGGGCAGCATACCCTGTCCCCTTAGTGAGTCATTGCTTGGTGGCTGTGATGAACCCTCTTGACTTTGGGCACCACTTGGCCAGCCTCAGACCGCCCTGCAAGTAATGTGTCTTGGTGAGGAAGGCATGAAAAGGTGGGAACATCCCTGCTGCCATCCAAACATCACCAACACCAAAAGCAGGAGAGCTGTGCTGGGTCATCAGCCATTAGCTCCAGTGAGCTCTGGGGGGGACCCTTGCCTACCTTTCAAGGTCCTGGATGATGTTCCCAGCCTCAGCACCACTGTTCAAGCCATAGTGGGGCACAGCACAGYAGTGAGGCTGCTTTGTCAGCTCTCATTCTTCCTGTGCAGGATTCATCCTGTCTTTGTATACATAGAGCTTTTTTCAGCTGCTGCCATCAGGCATGTGAATTTTGCTGTTATGCAGGAATTGTTTCTCTTTAGCTCAAGTGCCACAGCAGCGGCAGGCTGCCCTTGCCGAAGCATCCTCATTTCCTAAGGGTCCTGCAGAGACCCACCTCCCTTTTGCTCTCAGCAGCAGGCAGCCAGGCTGCTCTTAGTGAAACTGACCCCCTTCTGAGGTTGGCAGTAAGGAAAAAGGAGCAGAAATTATAAGAAGGAAGAAGAAATACTGGGTGCACAGGGAGGTTGGTGAGGCAGGAGATGGTAGGATTTGGGAGGGACTTCTGGTAAATAAGGGAGAATAAATAATCAAGAATTTGAGCCGATGTTCAAAAAGAATGACCACAGGAGTTTGGTGCCATCCCACCTGTCCAACCTCACCTCATACTCCTGGAGTTCTTCCTCCACCTCGTAGGATACAGTTTGGATGCGGATGTCGCTCTCTACCAGGCAGGACCCTTGTGCTTCATGCCCTTCAGGAGCTTCAGATGGAGCCTCTTTGCTTTCTGTAAAAGTGGTCTCACAGCTTTCCATCTTGCTGTCCTTGGCCTTGAGAGCAGTCTCATCCTTCACAAGGATRAAACTGGGGCCATACAAAGCTTCAACAGCCAGCTGCAGGGAACTGGCATCCAGCAGCTGGTGAGTCCTGGCACCASCAGTGTTTTGGAATATGTAGGAATACAGTTTCCCTTGGCAGCGATGACTGGGGTAGTCCTGGCTGTGATGCTGGTGGTAAGAATAGCTGCTGCGAAGGTGTCCATTGGATTTGGCCAAGAGTGGGTTCTGGAGCTCACGCACGCTTTCCATGCTGCCAGTGGTGGTGGTGRTGGTGAGATCCTGCAGGAGCAGAGGAGGTGGGAGGGAGTAGACTGTTATTTCAGCAAGGCAAGGGAGCAGAAAAGCCTCTTGCCCATGCACAGCCAGTGTTGAGACGAGGCTAATGGGAGCAGAAATGTTTGGCAATACYGGAGAAAACCAGACCCCTCCCCACCTCTGCACAACCTGAATGTTATCTCCCCAGCTGGTAGCAAGATAAGGATGCAGCCCTGCGACAAGGTTATCTGATTCAGGCTGGATTAGGATGAGGATTTGCTGTATCTATAATGCATCTTGAGCAGGCCATGTGCAACCTGAYAGGAAAGAACCTAAAGCATCTTTTCTGCTGGTTCCTACTGTGAACTGTGACAAAGTGTAGCAGATAACAGAAGTAGATAAGAGACTGACAATCACTCCAGGGGCCTCCCTGACCTCCCGAATTAGAGGGCTGCAYGGTGAATTACATCCCTCTGGACATTACACATACACCTAACTGGCTTTCAAGTGCACAGAAAGTTCTCTAGCACTCATTCAAGGCTTGAGTGGGACTGAGGCAAGTGCATTGAACTACCAAGGAAAGCCAGCRGGCTGCTGTGAGGACATGGAGGTGATGTTTAGGCTGGGGTGGGAGTGTTGCATGCTCAGCCAGATGTGAGGAGGAATGRAAAGATGTGGAGATTAAAGAGAAGACTCTGTGGGGTTTGGTCTGCTTTGAAATGATGAAATTTTAAGAAAACGATCACATCAAAGCGCTGTTTAAACCAGCTCCACCCCTGGGTACAGCAGCAGCCGGACAGCCTTGGCTCTGGGCCACCAGCTTCAGAAAATGCTGAGTCCAAGTGGGATCCTCAGCTAAAAATGTCAACATGGGTTTCTTCCTCAGGGAAATTCAACTCTCTCTCCCTTCCTCCATTTCAGAGTGCTGAAACCTTGTGCTGCTCTTTTTTTTTTCTTCCCCATGAAAATTTCTGAGATGAAGTATTTCCACCCCTTTCCTTCAGAGGAGCRTTTGCTATTTTGGCTTCCCAACACACTTTGGCACAAAGAAAAAGTGCAGTGAAATATCAGCGTTCCCCAGGAGAGAGAAACAATTACTTTGTGCTCTTCACTACCTGAGCCCCAGGTTTTACAGCCTCACTACCATTTTCCCAACTCCCAGACCGTGCCACTTTATTGCCTTGCAAACCCAAATGTTCCTGTCCTCTTTGAAGACCTTGGTCACTGACTCCTCTGCAGAACTGACTCCTCCTGTAGCAGGTCATGCTTCCTCCTGCTATAAAAATCCCTGAGGTGCACTAGGTTTTCTGATAGACAGCACATCATCTTTGATTTAAATCTCAAGAAAGAAATATAAATAAAGAAACTGAAGACTTTAGAGAGTGAAAAGTCCAAGTGGTCTTGTTTCCTTGGCCAAACTCTGCCACACCATGCAGATTTGGGAGCCTTGCATGGTTTTAAATAGACCTGTGCATTGGCTTTGTTCTGGCAGTGGTCATCATATTTTGGAAATCTGCTCAGGAAAATGGAACTGTTCAAAAGCCCTCTTGTGCTGCTAAAACTCTGTGAATTTTGGTGAATGCCCTGCACTTCTCCCTTCTGAAAACCATTCCCTGCCTTCTGYAGTCTCCCACCTTACTAATGAAGCCTGTAATGGCTCATGCAGCARATGACAGTTATGTAGTTTCAAAATATTTAATGGAGATGTATATTTGTAGCAAAGATGGTTTTATTTCCTGCACAGACACAAAGAAGCCAAACTTTCAAYCCAGTTTTTTTTGCTTACCTTAATATCCCGATCAGATTTCTAATAAAATATCTTACTTTTTAACAAAACAGTAAGGAGAGACCAGTCACCAAGTATCATTTGAGAGCAGCAACTGAAGAAGAAGCAGAAGCCCAGCTCCAGTGAGAGGAAGTTGGCAGTTTTGGTATAGCATTCATGCCTCATCTCAAGAAATTMTTCTGGCAGCAAGCAAGGGTAGGAAGGAATGGGATCTTGCAGGGAACTGCTGACAGGAGCCACWGGAGCCAGTTCCAAATGTGTTGAGAAACAGCAGCAGATGAACTGCAGGCAGGCCACTGGGCAGCAGGTGCTGCATGTGTGGAAGTTGCTGTGCTTCTTACTTTGGGTCTTCAGCAACAGGTTGGAGGAAGCAGAGCTGCACAGAAAAGCCTTACTTTCACAGCAGCAAGCGCTGGGAAACAGAGCGTGGGAGGGGGAAGAAGGGAAAGGAGCTGGGAAGAATTGGAAACCTAAAAGGCAGTTTGGGAGGTGCCAGGCAACCAATGTGGGAAGAGCGCATTCATGCAACTGGACRGCTCCTGGATGTGGACTCCGTTGAGTCCCAAAGGATGCTAAGGGGCTGGGCTATGGGGAAAAGGTGGGGAGGGCTTGCAGGTAGCAAACATCCTAGGGTGAACATGCCTTGGAAGAGYAACAGTGGGAGTAGCAAAAGAAATCACAGGAAAAACTGCTGAAGTATGGGAAAGTCTGTGAATGTGAGCTGGGCAGGGGTGAGGCTTCATCCCAGGGGAGCAGGGAGAGCCCAAACCTCTCTGGTCCTCAAACTGTCCTGGAGCTGTCCATRGAGCAGAGCCAGGATCTTGGAGCTACTCCACAAAGCATGGACAGGGCAGGGTTACAGCTACAAGGATTTACTGTGTGCTAGTCTTGTACCCTCTGGAATTACCAGAGGGTAATTACCAGAGGGTAATCTTACCTCTGGAAGATTTACCTGTACTAAACTCTCTTTTCCTTGCTGCCTTCCACTCTTGGGATGTGGGGCTGARGCTCTTCCTGGGAGCAGGATGTGGCACTAACAGATCTCCAGGAATGAGAGGAAAAGTGGAGAAGAAAATCTCACTGTGCTTCTGATAAATAAGCAAAGGAGCCACCAACGGCAGCGTTAGTGTCCAGTCCTGGCATTTGTCAGCAGTGGAGAGGGGACGAGGGGCATTGTCACAACATGGTTACAGCAGTATGCTCAGCCCTGCTGGAAAGCAGCCAGGCTGAAACCTTCCTCTCCAATAACTGATGTGAAGAGTCCCAGTACCAGAGGGATTAAAGATGCTTCCCACTCCTTAGTCACAAGATCAGCACATTGCATAGAGCCCATGCACCAAATGGTCTGGGTTTGCAAATGGAGACAAGAACCATCAAGCTAGAGATGACAGAGATGGAGTGGCAGAGAGGGTGAAGATCAGCCCTGCATGCACATGAGCAGAGAAGGAGAGAGTCAGAGCAGCCCTGCAGTTGTTCCCAAACCCCATTTGGATCCTACAGTGAATTTAGCCACACAGGGACATAATGAAAGATGCCTAGTAATAAAGTAAGCCTGATGATAAGGAAAGYGTATTAATAATCAAGCTTAGAGAAAGAGGAATTAAGTCAGAAAATGAAAACAAGAAAACAGTAAAAGACAAAATTGTCAAAGAGTGGCCATTCTCTGTCCTGATTACCAGCAAAACTAGAGAGCATGCATATCCATCAGCCCCACAGCACTAGTCTGAGCAGTACTGGCTGCAGGTGATGGTGGTGAGATGTTGCTAGATGCACACAGAGGAGGCACACACCCAGACGTGCTGCTAAGTGCACAGGGAGGATGCACACATACATGCATACATGCACAATGTAAGCCCAGAGGGAGGGCACACCTGGAAAGGGGCAGATTTTGGTGCCCTGGTTGAGATGAACCGCTGCTGCAGTTCTACTGCTACCTGATAGCTGSTGGCTCACCACTCGACTGCCTCCCCCCGTGCACGGCTGCTCCTGTAACCAGCTGGCAGAACAGGGCTCCCCACACTCCCCAGTTGCAGCAGTCCCCAGCAGAGTGGGAAATGCACAGCTGCGTTGTGTACTCTCAGCTTCTCAAAGGGAATACTGGGTAAAAGGAGCCAAAACAAGGCATGAAAATAAAGAGGTAGAAAATGTCACTTTGTGTTTCACAGATTTCACCCCCACACCACATCCCCTGAGGCAGTTCTCACAGGGACCCTTGGCACAGATGCCAGCTGTGATAAGCCAGTTAATGACGAATTAAGTAGCTGTTCCAGGAATCAATCATCATTTAATTGTCCTGTCAAGCAAACACTCTGCCTTGCTTCCCGGGCTCATTAGCAGGTTGTGGCTGTGATGCAGGTCCCCAGACTCCTGAGTTAGAAGGTTAGCCCACCCTGGCTGAAGGCCTTCCCCTTCAGGACAGCACCGCAGCAGCCTGGAGCCCTCAGGCAGAGGTGTTCCGCTGCACTGCCATGCCCTGGCAGATCCGAGGGCAGGGGACAGTGTGAATGCCTGTTGCTGATCCAGCTGATGTCAAGCAGCACCATGGCCAGGTACAGCTGCCGTAGGCCCAGGACAGATGTGGACCCACTCCTGATGGAAGAAGAAAGCRTAGGAGATTTGTCTAACACTTGTCCCTAAGCCCAGACCTTCCTAGAAGCTCTCAGGAGGTGCTCTGGATCTTGTAAACAGAGACCCAAGTTCTGTCAGGACACAGTACSTCTGCCTCTGGACATACAAGCTTGTGATTTGCCCAAGAGAAAACCAGCACRCAAAGGCTGCTGAGAAGCAAAGTTKCCCAGCAACTGCATTGCCTGGGCAGTTGTCATTTTGGAGAGGGAATATGGGGGCTGAAGGAAGGGCTGTCAAAGCTCCTGGGCAGTGTGTCTGGCAGGAGTGGAGCAAGCCCCTCTCAGCCACAGGAGCCCACACAGCAGCATGGAAACTTGGCATGTCTCAGCCCTGAGCCCTGCAGGGTGAACCACAGCTCACGGGGAGAAGGAAGTGCTTACATCAGTCCCACAGACATGACTGCAGAAAGCAGTTTGGCCAACACTCAAGCCCTCCCATGGGTGTCATCTCCACATCGCTGCTCCTGTCTTGGGCACAGCACCAGCATGCAGATTGAGGAGCTGTTAATCCCCGGGGCACAACAAAGGCTTCACCAGTCCTGGGAAAGGTTGCTTTGGCAGGAGTATCAGGTAAGGTGGCCTGGGAGTTGGAAAGGGCAGTGGGGTGATGAAAGGGAAGCAGCTCTCTGTGTGGGCCAGGACAGGAGGGTGGGTCCCAGTGGGGCTGTCAGAGATGGTACACAGAGAAATGAAAGAGCACAGTGGGGGCAGCAAGTGGGAAGGGAAATGGTGGGCAAGAAACATGGGACAGATGAAGAGAAGCGAGATCTAGGCCAGACAAAGAGCTGAACCCTGGCTACCGACATGAAGAAAAGGACTGTGAAGCTGTCCTTCACAGCTGTGAAGCTGATGGAAGGGATGGAAGTTGGTGAGGACCAGGAGGGATGGAAGACACAAAGCCTGTGGGCTTGGATTAGAAGGAGTATAGCTGAAGCATTTGCAATGTAGAGAATCTGATTCACACCTTTGATGCAGCTGGCTTGATAGAGCTGGAACGGAGTGAATAAAATGCTTGTTCTGATCTCCYGACAGGTGGAAAGCCAGTACCAAAGGGCTCCTGGCTCCAACAGAGACTAAATTGCTCTGAGAATTGGGATGCGATGGGCTGCTTTTCAAGGACCACAAGTCAAATTGGGCAATTTCCAGATGGAAATCGAGCCTTTATTGTCTCTGATAAAAAATGTTTCTCTGTGGCAGTACTCTGACCCAGCTGCGCTCAGAACTAAGGTGTTGCTTCTAATGCCAAGGAGCAGCAAATCCATCCCTRGGGCTGGCAGGGAAGAGCCGGGCTGGTTTTGGAGGAGCCGTTCCAGGGGCTCTACAAGGCTGGGAATCCCCCACCTCCCTGTCCCCAGCTCCGGTGCCAGCAAGCTGGGTACACTGTTCGTGCGCATCACATTAGCAGGGCAGCAGTTCAAAGCCCAACGCCTCCAAACCGGCACCCCCGTAAGATCCAGCTTCACACCGGTAGTGCCTGCACACAGGCTGCGCGGCGCCGGCACGACGTTGGTGGCTGCCGTGTCCCCCGTCCCCGGACGGCCCCCCGCCCGGCCGCACCCGGCGCTCTCCGGGCGGCCGCCAGGTGTCCCCGGCGCTCCACGCAGCG
>NW_026623232.1:4917854-4960868 GCF_030028575.1 Malurus melanocephalus
CCGCACAGCCCCGCACACCGGCCGCTCCCGACCCGCCCGACCCCACACCCGCAGCGCCTCGGGGCAAAGCCTGGGCCCGGCGCCTCTGCGTCCTAATCGCTGGGGACGGCTACGGTGCCTCAACACCTCATGGCTGGCTTTGGCTCCTCTGGTGTGGGCACGGCGTTGGCCCGGAGTCTGAACTCTCCGAGCCTGACGGGATGCACTTCGCCGTGCCCCTCAGGCACGGGAGATACAGGAAGGGCTCATCGAGCCGGTGATGCGGAAAGGAGGAAGCATGGATGGTGATGGAAATAAAGCACATGGTGCTGTGGGTGGCTAGGTGTATAATTAGCAGGTTTGGGCTCTCTCAGCATCCCTATTTTTAAGCAGGAGATGCAAACAAGTAAATAAGGTGGCTGTCAGAAGTTTCCGCAGGCTGTCCTGTGTACATGGGATCAGGGAGGAGAAGGGGCAGTTCCTGGAGCTGCCCTGTTGCTGGGGGGCAGCAGAGTGGCCATGGGGTGCCCAGTTGAGGCAGAGCAGAGTGGGTGACCCGGCCGGCAGCATTGGGCCAAAGAAGTGGACCAGGACAGGATCACAGATAGGCAACATCCTTGTGATGGTTCCAACAGCCTGTCCTGTCTGCCTCAGATCACCCCTAACAGGTTTGCACCCAAATAACCAGCAGTCCTGCAGCACCCTCAACATTAAACCCCAGTGAGGGGCTTTAAAGGGGCACATGATGCCAAACAAAGCTGATGGACAGCTCTCACCAGAAGCCTCTTCACTTTCCTGTGTGGGGACCCAGCAGGGTTGCTGGGAGGCAGTGGAGATCAGGATAATGACCCTGAGGTGTGGAGGCTGCTGAGACTGTCAGCATCTCCTGTCCTTTGAGGCATCAGCCAGTGAAGACAGCTTTGGAAACTGTTGGGCTCTCACTGCTCATCTCAGCCAAAAAATACCAGTGCAGGGTCAGAAAAGACTAATTCCCCTGCCTGCTAGAGCATCTAAATCACTGTCTGGGAGAAACATGAGCTCAGACTGGCCTTCAATCTCCTCTTCCTCAGCTCAGGACCACCCTAAAGAAGTACCCTAAGGCTGCTCTCTGGGGAGAGGGGCATTGGCATCCTGCCCTTGATGTAATAAACATACTTTGAAATATCCATGCATACAGAGCCACTGAGAGCCAAACTCACTGATACTTGGGCTCCAGTGCTTCCAGCACAGAAGCTGCCCAGTCCCTCGTCTGAGATCAGGCTCCTTACTCAAAGTGCCCAAAGGGACAACAAGCATCCCACTGGACTGCTCACAGAGGTCTCCCAAGAYGTGTTTATTATCAAGACATTCTGCTGCTGGAAGATGCACAGAAGCTCTTGCCGGCAGATTGTAATTTTGCTCATGGCTGATTTTCCTCTGCTAATGGCTACAGTCCTCAATTTCACATCAGGTTTTCTCTGTCACTATTTATACCCAGTATTGAACTGAACACAGTATGGCTCCTAAATGGCTCCATGCTCTTCTCCAAGCAGGCAKTTTCACCGATTTCCTTTTTTCCAGTCCCATCATCTCTACTTCAAGGCTCTTCTCCTGCACAAGTAGTCCCACAGGCCATTCATGGCTGCTGTTCCCTTGGGACCCTAAACCCCATCCTCCCCACAGACCAGTTTGAGAGCAGCAATACCCTGTGCTGGAGCAGATCTGTGCCTCATGCTCCCCTCCAGGACCAGCCCTATTCCCCTTGGCCCTGCAGGGCCTGCCCCAAGGCCATGTGCAAATCTGCTCCCCAGGGATGCTTTTCCTGCAATGTCCTGTCACCCAGTACAGAAGTGGTCAGGCAGATGGGACCTGGCTTTCTGCCCGGTGAGAGACTTGCACTGTCTGAAACCAAAGTGGGGACAGGGAYGTAACATTCAAATTGGCAGCAGTTGTCGGGGGGACAGAAAGATGTCCTCCCCTTCACAGCTGGGTKTTGCTGATAGAGCGGCTTAGCCACAGCACCTAACTCCATCCTCACRTCTCCCTGAAAATCTTCCTCTTAGCAATTGAAGCTGGCAATGTAAAGCATCTTTTAAAGACTGCTCATTTGTCTCTGTTTAGAACATACCCATACTCAAATGATTCATTACCACCCTGCAGACTAGTGCATGCAGGCACCCTCCTTTCTCCACTGCCCTGTTTATTTTATCTTCATCTCCCTGCCTTCAGCTCAGGGCTATTTCCACCTTGCTTACTGTTTCCTGATTCTCCTGGGGATTCATAAGGYTTGTCTGTAGTTCAAATGTTTAATTCATTTGCCAATGATCTGCTCTTTTTTAAAAAATGAACTTAAGCTGTGGAGAGGACACCTTTCTAGCTCACTTTTCCAAACCCTAAGTGTCCAAAAAMCAGTGTGTATTTATCAGCAGCAAGCTGATTTCCTGGTCCAGCAAATACGTGGATTGTTGTCTTCCCATCTGGCCAACATGTGCAGACCCAGACAAACTTCAAGGTGTTAAATTATTACTTGGGTCAAAAGGTGCAATCCAAACCAGATGTTGAGAGTATCTTCCATATTCCAAAATTCCATATTGCCAAAGAATACTCAAGTGGAGATGTGCCCTCTGAGTTTAAGGAGGGGCAGTTCACACTGGTTTATTCTTAGGAATATGTCAGGAATATGGCGAGAGGAATATTCTTAGGTTTATTGTCAGGAATATGGCGAGAGGAATATTCTTAGGTTTATTGTCAGGAATATGGCGAGAGGAAAGGCAGCAGCTGCCCCCAGCCATCCCACAACCCTTACTCATCCCACAGTATTGGACTCCAGGATCATGCAGAGGATTGTGCTAAATTTTTTTCCACATACCATGGAAAGAACTATTGCAAAACAATGTCACTTTTTTTTTTCATGACCTTATCAAGTTGCCTTGCTGAGGGTCCCTCTGGGCTACTCCTTCATTTGCTGTATGGATGCTTTCCCTTTCTTCCTGACTCATTTCTCTTCCAAGCCCATGCCACCACCTTCCTGGGTCACGGCTCAGGTTGTTCCTTGCACCCGTCCAGATTCATAGTGTGTTGAAAGAGGCAGCTCTGTGCTGAGTGAGCTGCACTGTTGGTCCTGTGTGGACTGAGCAAGAACATTCTGCACATGGTGTTTCCCACCCAGCACCCTGCTGTATGGGGACAAACCTCAGCATCACCCTCTTGTCCTTCCCTACCACCACGGAAGTCATAGACACCAGAAGAGATTTGCAGAGAAACCTCTGCCCAGCTCAGGAGCAGCACTAGCGTCTCTGTCAGATGTGGCATCAAATCTCTGATGTGCCTATTTTTGGGCCAATTTATGGGCCAATTTTTGGGCCAATTTTTCACACCAGCTGTTGAGCTTCCAGACATATAGCTTGGGGACAAATCCTGCAACCAACTCGTTTTCAAAATATACCTGAAGTGTTTKATTTCAAAAGGAAGCTGGTTTAAGTGATGCACCCAAAAAACGCTGGGGACCATTGTAGCTTTCCCTTCCAGGCTGAGCAGTGTTTGGTTTTGCTTGGTTTGCTGCCTTTTTCACTTGACATAGTAAAAGCAACAGAAAGACAATTTGGAGGAAACCTATAATGGATTTTTTTCCCCTCTATAATGCCGTGGCTTGGCCCTTCACTCAGAAAAGTCAATCATTTGCCAATCTCCAATTCTACAAATAGAGAAATTCTATCTGAAGACCTTACCTGAAATAACCACCCTGAAAGCAGTAGAGTTGCAGCTCCTGCAACAGGTACCTGCCAATCACAGGCTCAGGTCCAGGGCTTTAGAAATTWGGCAGGAAGTGGTGGTGGGGGTGGGGGAAAAGAAAGAGCAGAGCTTTGGCTACCTGTTGAAGTCGAATATGGTCCTGGAAAGGTGTGAGTACATCCTAACACATGCRGAGGGGCTGTGAGGGGGGCAGACAAACCAAAATGGCCTGAAGTKCCCAAGCCAGGGGCCCACAGACTGCTCTGACGTAAGCTCCTGGGCCAGACAAGATTGGCCCTTCTGGGGCTTGCTCCAGGGAACTTGTAGGTGGTAGAGGGGAATTTTAATGGCTAAATTTTTGCAGAGTGTTTGGTCACTTCTCTGCAAGTGACGGTCTGCAGGCTCAACTGAGGGAAGGAAGGAGTTGAGTACCACTCAAAAGCRGGGATCTGCTGAACAAATTCAGCATGCTGGAGCTGCAGCAAATTACTCATTCTTTAATAATGGTGTTTATTACCTGCCTCTGATGGTGGTTGAGGGAGACGAAGTGAAGTGGATTCAGCTCCCCAAAGCTTTAACTCTGCCAGCCGTTTTCATGACACAAGAAACTTTGCCAGAGAAATGCAGTCACTGCATTTTGGCTTGGGTAATTTCTTCTCCTGACAATCTACAAAGTAACCAGCAACTATTCCCCAGAGACCCAGAATAAAAAACTATTTTTTTTCCTTGTGTGCGGCCGGTAGGCTCAGACCCCACTCTGCTTATCCCTGGTATTTATATAGCGCTACCTTCCTCCAGGGAGAAAGGTTTTTACTGGTGGCAGATCTCAAGCTAACAAAAAGGGAAATTTATCTTTTGTAGAAGCAAAACAAGCAGCCCAGAAAAATTGGTTTTGGAAAAGCAGCACAGCTTTTGTGAAACCCGCAGCAGCTTCGGATAAGGAATTATAAACAGACACTGGGTAGAGATGGAGGGTGCTTCCCATTGAAACTCCTGAATGTGTAGCTTTTTTCCCCAAACACAAAATGGGGGGGGGGCGTCTGCAAGGCTATGGGGAGATGGTGCTGCTCAAGGATGCTGTCTTGTCGGCACAAGTCACAGCACCGTCAACAGCAGTCTCTACGAGGTCCCCGGACTGTCCCCCTACCCAGCTGCATCCCAGGGATGGCTGGCAGTGGCGTGGCTCCCGCCGGCTGCTGAGGCTTCTCAGCAGAAAGAAAACCACCCCCAAACTTCAGCTGGCGGCTGAGCTGCCATCCGGGGATGGAGTCCCGAAGGCAGGCTGTGTCCAAGGTGTCATAGCAATTGTTCCGACATATCCGGCATCCAAAACTTTGGTTGAAATCCTTACATTTTGGCCACCTCAGAGCTTCTGACGAGGTAATTTGTCCTGGTTTCTCTAGGTTGTAGCCTTTCATCTTTACATCCCCCACCGTATTTTCTGACCGCCCCTGGGGTGAACTCGAGCTCGGAGCGGGGCTGCTTTTCCCTGGGGACGTGCTGCCATCCCACTGGAGCAGTCTGGGGACGCCGGGGACGAGCTCCCCGACCCCCCGGGAACGCCGACCGCCCGGCTGTCAGCGGAGCTGTCCCCACCCGAGAGCTGTACGCGGGTCCTTACCTGCGTGTCGAGGAGGGCTCACCAGCCAAGTTGGAGCACCGGCGGCAGGAGTGGAGCAGCGGCGGCTGGCATGACGGCGGCCGGCAGCRGCTCGGCGGCCCCGCCGCGGCCTGTGGCCGGGTGGGCGCTCGGCGGCCCTGCGGCGGGCCCGGCCGCGGCCGTGGGGAGCGGCGGGAGCGGTAGAGCCCCGGCCGGTGCCCGAGTGCGGCAGCGCAGAGGCACCGCGCGGTGCCGGCGGGGAGCGGCGCAGCGCTCCGGCTGCGGCCGGACGGCGCTTCACCTCCGCGCCCGCGGAGCCGCGCTCGCCCGCTGGTGCGATCAGCGGCTCGAGGGCTGGCTAACGGGAACTGTGCCGCTGCTCCCGACGTGACTGCTTCTCCTGCTGCTTCCGATAACACGGCACAAACTCTCTCCTTTCTCTYCGTATCGCTGCATTTCCCAGGGCACAGCCCTTCCCACTCCCCCAGCACGGGAAAGACCCAGTGCCAGCGAGCTGAGTTTAAAGGAAAAGGATAAAAGCGATTTCTCGCTGCCCGAGCCGGTGCTGAAGGGACAGGCAGCCCTGCCTGGGGGCTGCACTCCGGGGGCAGCCAGCTCGTTTGCTGGCTCAATCAAGTATTTTTCTGCCCTGCTCCGTAAGGACCAGGTTGGAAGGCTGATTTGCCTCACACACATCTGGGCATCACTCCGATTAGTGGAGTTAACCCGGGTTTGCACCAGCACAGCAAGAGTCAACACCACAACCCAAACAGCCCATTCTTCCTGCGCCCATTTCCCCCCGGCACCCCCAAATGTCCCGGGAAGCCCGTGATGCTCCCTCACGCTGCAGCAGCTCCCTGAGCTCTGCGCCGATGCCCTGCTGTTCCTAAACTCCCTAGATGTCCCCCTAATAGCTTCCCCCACCTCAGGAGCACCCAGCACCGAGACCACTATTAGCAGATACACACGCCACTAGAGCCTGGTCTAGCCACAGCGACCTGCGTGAGCGTGGGCAGAGAGTTGCTTGCCTTCACCCATCCTCGGTGCTGCTTTGCCAGGAGCAGTCCGTGACAGGCAGACCCAGGTGTGACCCAGAGTCCACCAGCCATACCCAGCTGTCACCCTCTGCAGCCCACACTGTGGCTCCCTTGGGACCATGCTGTGTCTTCTCAGTACAATGTGTCTTTTTGAAGGTCCAGGCTTGTCTCTTAACATCTCTCAGCTCCTTCCAGGAGCTGAACTGCCTGCTGATGGACCATGTACCAAGGCAGTTGGGTCTCAAGGTCCCATTACCAGAGGGGCTGAGGCTCTGGCTAGGGAAGGAGTTTGGCAGGGCAGCCTCCCCTCTGCTCTAGCTCTCAGATAGCTGCACATCTTTCCACTAGCAGCAGAGATACTCTTTTGCAAAGCTAAAAGGGCTGAATTATGTGGGCTTTCCTAGGGGACCATGAAACGAATACTCCTTTGCTGGATGAAGCATCTTCACCCATGGCTTGCCAAGGCCTGGAGAGCTTCCTTGGCTTTACCACATGCAGAATGCTGGGAGCATGGAGAATAGCTCACAGAGGCAACGCTGCCACCGTTGCCACCGTGGTGTGCATGGCCACCTCCACCACAGCTGTCCCTGCACAGTTCCAGCCAGATCCTTTCATCAGCCAGAGATGGCCACTCCATCCTTCACCAGAGCCACACATATCCCTGGATTAATGTGCAGGTGCTGGAATTGCCTGGTGGGGCAGAGGATTAGCCCTCACCAACTTTTAAAGATATGCTGCTTAGCAGAGCTGCAGCGTTGCTTCTCCTGTTTTAACAATGAGAAGGTGACACTGACATCTCAAATTAAAGCCTCTCTGACCTCAAGCAGCTCTTAGAGAATTGTATGTGTACATGGACATATGCATGTTTGTCTAAGTGGTGAAAACCAGCCTAAGTGATGTGATTTGGGGCTTTGCTTTTATAACCATAACCATTCGGTCCACATTAGAGATGGGCAGTGYCCCTGGGAGGTGACATGAGGCAAAAGGCTGTGTGACCTAGAAGAGTCAGCCAGAGATAAAACATCTCTGGGACACTGAGGATAAGCTGCCAGTTGGAAACTTTCTTGCCCAGAAAAAGAAAAGGGTCAGACTCCAAAGGGAATGTAGCAAAATGCAGAGCCTTCCACTCCACTGAAACTTCTTGTAGTATTTATGCATCCGCTGGGATGAATGAAATGAAAATGGATATCAAAATGGTCCTTTGCTCTCAGCTGCAAGTGAGACTCTGTTGAGAACCCATCCAGCAGAAGGAAATGAGATCTCATTACATTAAATATTAGCTGATGCTCTATCCCATTGGACTTGTTATATCAGCCAAATGATGCCCCTCTTCAAAAAATAATTAGAAAAAATGTTGCTGGAGACATAAAATACAAGAGGAAAAGGCTATACTTGTGTTTCAGGCCTGCCTGGCATGTGAAGGTAGGGTTTTGTTTTTTATTATGTTTTCTCAAACATTAAAATCTGCCTGCCAATACATTCTGAGCTTCACATGCTTCATTTAACTACAGACATAGCAACAGATAAATATGCCATGACAAATTTGGTAACATTACTTTATTGATGGCCAAAAAAAAAAAAAAACCCAGATCACTCAAGACTAAAAGCCTGAATTCCTGCCAAACAATCACAAGTGAAGTGCTGAGATGAAAGATTTCATGCCAGAAAGGGACAGACACTACTAAAACGCCCAATAACTGGAAAGCCTCTGCAAAGGTGAGGGTTCAGCTGCAGAGTATCCTCAAAGAAACAGAAACACAGAATGAGGACACAATGAAAGGGAAACAAACCCCACCTGAGATGGCCGGTTATTGCTGCTCAGGCAGCTGCATCAGCAGGACCAAAGGACATCRGGCAGGACCCGCTTGTCCTGCACCTTGTGCCAGAAAGATATGTGGGGGGATTTGAAGTACTCATTTATGATGACTGAGGGGAGCAGCTAGCAGATTAAAGTTATASTTGCAGCTATTAAAAATGATCAGATTAGTGAAATCTAGAGATGAGAGAGAAGCTTCAGAGGGATGAGCCAAAGCTAATTAATTGGGCAGTGTGATGGGAGAAGAAATTAAGCGTGGACAAGGGGAAGGTAAAACATATTGGGAGGAACAACTTCAGTGCTTCATAATTGCTAGTGATTTCTAAATTAACTGGAAGCATGAAGGCAAAAAAGCTATGTGGGTGTATCTGTGGACAATAGAGCGAAAACCATCTGGTTAATGTACAGTGGTGAGGAAAAAAAAACCCCGAACATGCTGTCAGATTGCTTTCGTGGAGGGATACAGAAAATAATAAAAATATTRCAGTACTGTGTTGGTAATGACTCAGCTGTTATGGATATGTTGAGGTTTTCAATTAGAAGAGAGATTCAGATCATTTATTGTGGAATTTACAGTTAAAGAAAAAAAAAATGTTCTGTAGAAGTGAAGCACTAAGCCCTGGAGGGCAGAATGAAGTTTTTTGCGTATTTATGAGAAAATCTGTCCATTTAAGAGGCAGCAGTAAACAACACAGAAGGTGGAATTCCCTTATGAAAAATCATCYAGCAGCAGATCTTGTCAAGCCTCTGATGTAATGTGATTAGCACCTGATAACACAGATAATTCCAACTTCACATGTAGTTAAAGCTCCTGAGAAGCCTATGTCTGCAATGTATTTGAAGAACATACTTCTGGAATTAGTGTCATTTTCCTCCTTAGYAAACATTGTCTTTTGACCAGGCTGAAGATTAAAACACTTCAGTGCAGTAAAATCCACAGGGAATCCTTTCCTRTTCCTCCCTTGCTCCCTATCACCCACGGCTCTGACAGTGTCTCATGTAGCCATGTCAAATCAAGGGTCCTCCTACCCCTTGTCAGTGGTGCTGGAGCAGCRTTCAGGTGTCAGGCACTTTTCTCTGTCACACGATGCATGGGGGAAGGAGGTACTTCTGGAAAGCTGTTCTAAGCACCTGAATTCTGCAGTAATTAAGCTCCCAGTTGACATGCTGTGAATAGATATTCAGCATGACCTTTTCCTTGCTTCAGCTACCAAGTCTTGTTGGATGCCTAAAGTACATGGCAGAATCTCCAGCTCCTCCTGTGTAAGAAACTCCCATTCCCCTGGACAGTTGCCTTGGGAGGACAGGACATGGASGTCATTATGGAAAAGGGCAAGTCCTTATGAGGGTAAGGGACCTCCATGAATTCCAAATGTCCCCATCAGAGCTGATGCTCCTGGACCAAAGCCACCTGAGGTGGAGAGCAGGGGAGCAGTGTGGGATGTTCAAGAATATGAAGGGGGCAAGAAGGGAGAAGGAGGTGGTGTGTATGTGTGCACTCACGTCACGTAGGGGATATGTTCAGAGAAATAGCAGACATCTGGAGGATGAGTGGGATACAGAAGGGAACCCTATGTGCTGTCTGGCTGCTTTGCATTCCTCTGGAAAAGCAAAGCAGCTCTAAACCCAGAATAGATGCTCCATATGCTTTGGCTGTTTTTTCCCACAGCCAGAGCTTTGTGGTAAATCTTACCATGGAAGATAACAATCTCTTAAAAATGCTGAGCTGGTGGGACTACTTGTCTGCCATGGATAACCTCAGAACAGTCCTTCCAGCCTGGTTCACTATGATTCTGCAACTACTGAAGGTAAAACTCTGAGTTATGAAGAAAATCAAGGGAGAAAAGCCACACAACTCCACATATGTACTCCCAAGTAGCCTGTACCAAAAAAAGCTCCAYGAGCTTCAGCTGTAAAACTGTTGATGTGTTTGGACAGGGCAGTGTGTTTGAAGCCTGTCTGTGCACTTCTGCATCCTGATGTTGAATTTAAGTCATAAACTGAAGAATTCACTTTGACATAATGCTTCCCAAKAATAAAAGTCTGTGGCATGTGCCTGGCAAAACTTTCCCATCTCTGACTKTGCGAGAAGTGAGGTCAGTGGCTGACAGACATGATCCAGCCTTCCTGTTACCAGGGCTGGTTCTGCTGCTGGTACAAACTGCAGCTACTAGTCCCTAGGACCTTCGAGGGCGTGGAGGAAATAGCAGGATTGAGCCACGTTTTGAGAGATGACAAGGAGAAAACTCCTTATATCCCACAACTGGCTTTGAGCCAACAGGGTGCAATCCTGTTCTCTCACAAGGGCCAAGACTGTGGTCATTAAATGCTCACTTCACTTCATTAAAGGTTTTTCTACTTACATTTTTTTTCTTGTTCCCTCTTATTTTTCAGAATTGTCTTGCTCTGCCCAAGAAAAGCCACGTTGAGCAAGGATGTGTCCCAGCCTGCGCATGTGGGAACACGGACAGCCACAACAGCTGGGGGCTCTCAGRCCATCTCCATGATGTGATGTAGCAGCAGAGGGTTTAAGTCCAACTCCAGGAAATACTGACACTACCTGAGGTGGCCATCACTTGGATGATAGCAGGTCTCCCAGTGACTAATTGCTGAACAAACCCTCTTTTTAGAGGCTGGCAGAGAGATCCCTGGGGACCTCCTGATTCAGCTATTAGCAGGAGGCAATGCCTCTGGAAATGAAGATTTACCAGGCTGCTGAAGCCCAAGATGAAAGGCAGGAAGCAAGAGATATCAGGGAGCAGCTGTGTGAGCACCACAGGGACCTTCCCCATTTGTGCTCAGTCCCTTGAGGGGCCCAGAGGGGCAGCAGTGGGCTGCCTCCCTGTCTTCAGGATCCTGTGGTTTCCTGCATACCCTTTAGCATCCCTCTGCCCTTTCCTGGGGGCTTGTGCTCAGTCATGAGCAGTTGAGAGCACCCTTCACATCATGGCTGTAATGGGGAGTGGACCTTGCACCAGGGCAGCCTCCTGATGCAACGCCCTGCAGACAGACCTGCAAATCTCTTGGTTGCTCCTTGCTTCCTCACTTCTTGTATCACATCTCTGAGAAATGACTGTGAACATATTAAAGAAATTCAGCTTGGCAAACAGGAACAGAAGGACTTTGTCCCCAAACCCTTAAAAAGYATTGAAATTCACTCGAATAAGCAAAAAAATGACTGAACTGTCACACATGAGGCACATGAATCATCTTCAGGGAGGAAGGCATTTCTGGCGATGTCTGGGCTTGAAGTAACTGTAGTTAACATTATAATGACTCATACCATATATGCGTCACATCATTTTTCATTAAGAGCAGCATTCTGATGTCCTGTGACTAACTGGAAGCTGGAATTGTGGACCCAAAGCCTTGGGATGGGGATTTGTCAGGCTCATAAGTTCTGTCTTAGTGTCAAATTATTATTATTATTATTATTATTATTATTATTATTATTATTATTATTATTATTATTATTATTATTATATCAAAAGATTAATTCACGTGATAAAACGAGATGGGCTTTGGAGCTGTCATCCCCATGAGTGCCATGATTTTAATAGGGAGAAAACAGATAAATTGAGGGCAGGCACCTCCAGAGAGGTCATTCTTCTGCTCTCAGCTTGTAAATGTCAAAATAGGCTCTGCAGCCTGTTTCTGATCTTCAGACAAGGTCAAAATTTCCATTTTTGTCTCTCACAGAAAGACCTTGTATTCCTTTTCCATAACCCTATGGCCCCCTCAGCATCCTCCCAACAATGTTTTTGATGTGCAAATCCATGCTAGTTGGGCACAGACATCAGCTCCTGCATCCAGGCCACTCAGCCAACACCACCCAGACCAGCCCGTGTGTCACCAAGCCTCTGTTTGTCTGTACTTGCCAGGGACCAGAGCTAGCACTGACCCTCCACTCTGCAAACATGGTTCTGGAGGCTGGAGGAGTTTGGGGTGTCAGAGGTGAAGGGGTAATGTTGCAAAAGAGGTGCAATTACAAAGATGGATGAGTTGGGAGCAACACATGCAGGGGATTAAGGGAATGAATTAGTGGCAACTCACTAAGAACAACCTCAAGTTTCTGAGGGCAGAAGCTGTGCTTTTGTGGGCTCAATCCATAACATTTGGCCAGSGGGGAGATGTCAAGGCTCCGGGATGATGTCAGCTCCTCTGATCAGGCCAGCCTTCTCCAKCATTTAAGCCTTGCTGTTGCCCCGTGAGGTCAGTCAGGCTGTTTTGGGGGCTGCTTTCAGTCTGTTGGGATGGGGCTGGAGGACAGTGAGCACACCCAAGGCAATGCTAGTGGACCACTGCTTTTGTTCCAGTGACAAAATGCTCAAATTATATCAAAATTTAATGAGTGATGAGAGAAGGTTTCCAGGAAATGGGAAGTAAAGGTGARGAGATCCCCAGGAACAACCTGTCATAGGGAAAAATGGGAGAGATGTAGCTCTGGGATATGAGCCAATGATGCACTGAGCTGCCAGGGGAACAGTTTCAAGCTTCTGTGCCACAGCTATGTTTTGATGGCAGCATAACTCCACTTCCCAGGGGGCCACCATGGGCTTTGAAGCACAATTGATGTCACTTGATGGCCACGGTTGCCTTGTTTTTGTACTGGCAGRGCTATGACACCCATTCAGGGATGGCGTCCTCCGTGGGGGATTACAATGAGCAGTCCTAAAGCAACTGCTGGAGACTGCAGAAGTGACAGGCTGGGTACCACAAGAGGTTGTGCAAAAACCTCTGTGTAGCTGGGAAGCATCCTTCCTGCTCAGACCTGCCATGGGATAAGGCTTTGAAGAGATGGGTGGGAAACCCTGGTGCAGAGCAGTGGCAGATGTGCTATAGCAAGATGGACTTCCGATGGACATCTGTGGAGTCTTGTGCACTCAAGGCAATGGCTCCTCCAGGCCCTTCTAAATCTTGTGCCTGTCAGCTTAAAACCACCTTTCATAACCAATTTATCCAATATATTCATAYCAAATATATTCAATATCCAGCATAATGACAACATTGAATCTGGGTGTGAGCAGAGTAGCTGAAGGCTGTGCTGGATTTACTGTATCAAACTGTGGAAAGAGAAAAAACACAATCTGGAAGATACCTGTAGTGCTAAACACACTTTACCCTCCTATCTGAAGAAACAGATCAGACAAAAATATTATTATCAAATTTTACAAAATATACCACCTATGGRCTGAAGAAAGCAAGAGAAAGTGCATCTCAAAGGGTAATATTTATACAAAAAGTGATGAACTACAAAAATAAGTGCTTACATTTGAAGCTCCCTCTCAATCATTGCAGCATGACAAGGACAGAACACTGCTGAAGAGTAAGCGCTATCAGGGGGKCACTGATGCACCATCTGAAATCCGTAACAGGCCAATAATCATTCACATCTGCTGCTGAAATACATTGTAGAGGCTAGATTAACAGGAGGAAGAGTCTTACAAACCTTGGRAAGTGAGATTGATTGGAGGTAGAGACAAAAATACAATAGCAGTGGGGTCCAAAGAGAAACAGCAGTCATAAAATTGCCCATTCAGCTTTGCCTAACTCCTGGGACCTGGCTGCAGCATCTTGTAAGCATTTTGGTACCACACGGAGTCAGACTAGCTCCAAAGTACATTCACAAGCAAGCAGGCCATGGTGGGGATCTTGATTCTAAGAAGTGGCCAATATATTTGTTTTCTTATGGACACTAGGTTGTAAAGGCAAACTGTACACCAAGTCCATACAGCTGCTTGTTTTTTTATTTGGGTCCCTTCTCAGGGTTATAGATTTATCAATAACTGCTTCAACCTCAGACCAGAGATCATTTATAAACAGGAAAACATTTCAAGCGTTGAATGTGCCCAGCTATGACATAAATGGGCATAGTTTAGAGGGACTGTGCCATAATCAATTGACTTAAGATACTGTTATCTGTGAGACACTTACAGATACAATCTCATAAACACATTTCTAAAAGGTGAGAATATGAAATAAAAATGTTTTACAAGCCTCTCTGGCTCTCTGAAAGCCATYGATGCATTTCTAATACAGCATGTCAAACCCATCAATGCCTACAGCATCACTGCTGCCCTGAAGGCCTGCCTGCCCTTTTCCTCCACCTCCCTCCACCAGCCGGGTGAGATCCACATGTGCAGCCCTGTGGGCTCGGGCCACAGCTCTGGGCCTAAGCACATACAGCCTGAGCATGAAAATGACCATGTAGTTTCTGGATTCAGGTGTCCCAGCCAGGGTCATCTCATAGCAGTATGTCCAGGACATATGGCTGGACATCATTCCTTACTGCAGCACCTCTCAGTGGTCCAAAGGTGCCATGTTTTTTAAAAATAAGCTTCTGCTCCAGACTGATGTGCCAACTTTGCGAAGTTGCTCTGCTTGGGCTTTTCACAACTGAGTATCATTGCCCTGCAYTGCACCCCATACCAGAGTGCCTTCAAAGCATCAGGGTCCTGCAGCATCCCTGCTGGCTCTGGAAACAGGGCAGGTGGGGGACCARAGTGCATTCTATTTGTTTTCACCCAGCAGTGCAATTTACACTGGCTTTACCCTGATTTACTGCACCCCCTGATGACCCTGCAAGAGCAGTAAACACCCACATGGCGATTTGGCTCAATTATTGTAATTCCCTCTCCACAGGGCTTCTCCATTGTGCCTTGCAGGTTTTTCTGAAGCAGCAGCATACTGGCTTACTGGCTGGAGCTTCGTTATCATATCATCTTCACTTCTGCCACCTGTAAAGCAGTGGATTGACTGACTTGGCCTCACCAGTCCCTAAAGCCTTCATCAATGTTTGTTGTGGGTGTCTTAAAGTCCCATTCTCCATCCACACAGGAACTGCCTGCCAAATCTTGTCAAACCTCTGTCCTCACCTCACCYCCTCTGCTCCTTCAGCAGTGCTGCTATAGAGCAAGAAGGGCGGGGCCCTGAAGACACTGTGCGATTGGTATTATTCTTGTTTCTCACCCAGCTGCAATGTAATTTGTAATGGTAATTGCTGAAGTAATTACCATTTTCAACACCCAGAGATGTCAGTGACAGGCAGTATGCTGGCAGCAGGTATTGCATGGACRTGAAAAAGAGAAATGTAGAGGGCATATCTGGGTTGCTGCACATAACAGCACAAAGCYGTCCTCAGCAGAAGTGCCTTGGGGAGAGCTCGGAGCTAGAGTGGTCAGGAGAGTGATCAGAAGCTGAATAGAAAAAAGACAGAGGATAAAGTTAGGGGAGTGAGGATGAGAAGTTCAAACCTGATTCAAGAAGAAGCAAACAGAGAGAAAGCCATTGATAGCACATCCTGGAGACAGAAGCAGGTGCCACTGAGCATGGGCTGAAGGAGGCAGAGACAAAAAAGCATGGTTGGAGCTGCAAAGCAGAGGCTGTTGAAGAATGACTTTGACCAGCACCTGATTAGAGCTAGAGTTATCCATACAGTGGAGCAAGCCASACTATAGAAAAGCCAGGCACAACAGACTGGCATAACTTGGACATGAGCTGGGTGTGCAAGGCAAGGGATGGAGGATGGATGAAGGTGCTCACTCCATCTTTGAGCTTGGGTTGCAGTGTGAGGAGCATCACCAGAAGAATGTCACCCTCCTGGTATGGTAGCTTTTTAGCATTCTCCTTCCCATCCTGTTTTTTCCTCCTGTTCTACACCAACTTCCTTTAATTTGCTCATTAAAGGGAGCTAGGTTATTACAAGAAATTGTGGCAGTTCCTCTTTAAACCTTTGAAATAGTCAGAGCTCTGAAACTGCCCTGAACTCTAATGCATACAATCCTGGCTCAAAGGAATTATTGGTGAGGTTCTCACTGACTCCTGCAGAGCCAAGATTTCACCTCAGATGGAGCCTATCTTTCAATTAAAGGTATTACTCTTAATATCCATTAAAATGCYGTCTAATCCTAGCTTTACAAGGGGCAAACCCTGAAATTCATTAAGAGTTGTATAAAAGATCAGCACAAAGGACCAATCAGGAAAAGTGCCTTATTTGAGAGGCTAAGGAATGCCACCTTAAATTGACAGTAAATTGGCCAGGTCTGAGAAGGGGGACTTGGTGCTGAAGGCCCCTGGAAATATGACCTCCCTGGGTATGAGTAGCTGTGGAGCTGGTGGGAACCTCTCCAGCTCCCCATGTTTTTTTCTCTTGTAGCTCCTTGCCTTTTCCAAGGGTCCCAGTGATGAGGCAAAAGAGGGCAGGTGAAGGAGGCAGCATGGAGCCACCGATGCTATGAAGGGCCCAGTTAATGCCTTTGCTTCACCCTCTCTTCTTCCTTCAATCTTCTTCAAGTATCCATCCACACAGACATGATCTTGCTCAAGGGTGCTTCCCCTGGCTGCCATGCCCAGCAGCTCGGCCCACAGGCATACTGTGGTCACAGGGCAGTCTGGTCTCTATGATGCTGCAGGGCTCACCTTTGCTATTCTAGCCTGTGTTGTGTCCATCTGCCATCCTCTAAAGCCTCTCCCAGCAAAGCCTTGAAAGACTGCAGCCAGCAGTGGGGAGCAGCAGCTGCCTGTTTTGCATAGTGGGGGAAGCCAACAGTTCGGCTCATCCAGGGGTCTGGTGGTGATCATCCACCCTTCACCATTCTTTGAGGCTAGGGAGCAAAAGATACTCTGTGCTCTTGAGGGAGAGAGCTCTGCTCCTTACCAGATGTGGGAGCTGTCACAGGATCTCAGTGGCATCCCTGACACTGGGATATGACAGCGTCTACCTAAGGAGCAGTGCTGGTTCTCAGCTTCCCAAGACCTCTCCAGGCTGGAAGCATGCCAGACACAGGATCCAGGTCACAGACTGCCAGCGGACTTCAGTGCCTGTGTGAAAGAAGGATAAAGGTGACAGGAAATCATGGGAGTCTTCTTGGCTGGTGCTGCCCACCCTCCCCCATCATGCTGCCTGCCTTCAGCTAAGCAGCCATGACCAACTCCTTCCTCTTTGTTGTATTTTGGTCTCTGCTTGCAGAGCAGGAGGACACCCAAGGTGCCCCAACAAATCCAAACGTCACCATATTCCTGAAGAAAACCAGCCCTAGTTTTCCATTTCACTCAATGAGACCCTTCATCCCCACCACAGCCTCCACTTCATTGCACGCCTGTGTAAAGCCCCACAGGCTGCTTGTGCCATCAGATGACTGCTGCCATCTGATGATTCTCGGGCCTTCAAATCTCACACTCACCAAGCCATGGAGACAACACCCCAAGAAGCTGCCCAAGGATTTGCTGTTACTTGCCTGGAGAGGCAGACCCTTCTGGCAGCAAGCAGGCAGCTGGCAGAGACAGTGCACATAGCTCTGACATTAGCTCTAGGATAAAAATCCTGCTGTAAGGAAAAGAAATCTTGGAGGCTGGAAAAGGGAGAAATGCAATGGAAGAAGCTGGCCAGGTAAACTCTGCAAGGACCACAGCATAGCAGGAGAGACTGCTGTTTCTCCAGGGCAAAGGCTGTGGAAAAGTCACAGGATTTGAGACACTTGGCCAAAAAGCTAAGGAATCACCTCAGTCAGGAGTTGAACCCTGGATATCATTGTGTTTTCTGGCCCTCAGACGTGAACCAAATCACCTTGGGTCTGTCCTTTGGTCACTTTAATTTCAGTGTAGGCATCTTAGATTCTCTGCTTATGTTTGCAGATGCTGTAATTTTGTATGCATTTTCATGAGGCTCCTAAAAATGAAAAAAAATATTTCTTCACCAACTAAGATCAGGGCATTATTCACAGGCTGCAACTGTAGGTGGTTTCTTGACCTCTGAGAAGCCCTGGTCTGCAACATGTTAGGCAGTTTTTCATTGTCTCTTGTGTTTCTCTGCATCTGTTAATTCCTTTATTTTTATTTCTAGAGCTGTCCCATCAGGCTGAATGACTCCTAAATCCCTGTTCTCTCTCTCTCTGAAACCCAGAGTTAACCCTAGGAGTGCTACTGCTGTCTGAAGCCAGAAGGAAGGCTGCTAACAGTACGCACTCCCTCTCCTCCCAAACATCATCTGCTTTTCACAGCTATGAAATATTGCTGGACTAAATACATTAGGTTCCCTTCACTGATAATCCATCAGTACTCCCAAACACAAGGGGAGCAGCCATCTTCCAATTCTTCCAACTAACTCCCGGAGAACTGCTCTCCTGGCTCCCCGGTCACCCTGCCAGATTCTGTTTCTCTCTATCACTCCCTTGTCCCTCTGTTGCTTCCAAAGTCTGGTACTGTTCCTCCTTGTGCTCCTTTCCTTAAACTGTGTCCGTAATTCTCTTATTTCTTACTCTGTACCTCTTCTTGCATTCTTCTTCCAGCCTCTCCCCACTGCTTTTTCCTTACTTCTGTCTCTTGGTAAATTGTATACTGTCATTTACAACTATAATGATGATGAAAAACATGAGATGTGAAAACAGTAGGCATCAGTTGTCTACCTGTCCCTTCCCTCCTCCCCTCAAACCCCAGGCATATTTCATTTTTCCAGGTCTCCTACAGCCAGGGCAGTAGAGATCCAGCCTGCTCAGGAAGCACCCACGTCGTGCCAGCAGATGCAAAAGTGACAAAGGATGTCAGAAAAGGCTAGCTCCGCTGGCTAAKCTCCTTTGGGGAGCTGTGATATTACAGCTGGACCAAGGTGAGGGCTGGCTTCGGAGTGCTTTCCACGAAGCTATGGCCAAATCCTCTGCAGTGATAGGCAAATTGCTTTATCTCTGTCACACAGATGGAGAAGTTGAAACAAATCATTGGGCTCTGTAATGAGTGAGAGGGACACRAGCAGAGTGCTTTTCCTTCATGCTGTGATGAAAAATATCACTCAAGGGGCCTGGCCCCAGGGACCAATCATAGCTGAGCTTGACTTTCTCAGTGGGAGAAGCAACAAACTTTTCACTGCAAGTCTGGATTCTGCAATGGGAAATTCAGCCTAAAGTTTGACACTCTTCTGCCTCCATCTTGCTGCTGTGGTGAAGGAGGGCTGACTCTTTGGGTGCCCAGACCAAGGCTGGACCTTGGCCACAGCACCCTGCCTGCTGGAGAGAGCTGAGGGGAACAGCCCTTTAGCAGGGAATCTGATGGAGCAAATGAAAACAGCAATTGACATGATCCTGGCATAGCAAATGCCATTAGAAGCAGGCACAGTCCACATAGCTTCACAGAAACTCCCACCTTCTCATTACACAGACCCCAGGGAACAGATACATTTACTAGAAGCTGATCGAAGAAGTCCCTGGACAAACCCCACTCATCATCTCACCTTGGCCATAGCTACAGGTCAGGCCCGCAGAGCCACCAACTCTGCTCCTGTTCATTCTATTTTTCTTGCTGCAAACAAAGGTATTTTAGTTACCTCTCCTCTTCAAGTGTTTTTAGCCTGTCCTTTCTCTTTAAATACCTGTACCTGTTCTTACATTGCTTGTGTCATTCTTGATGATCTCAGTAAATCAAGCAGGTAACCAACTGTTGGCTGAACATTAGCTGTGCTGGAGATGCTTTTCCAGTGGTATAAGCTGTTTCAATAAGATAATTAGAAATTAGTCAAGCATTCATGAACAGATACTCTTCCTTCTGAAGAACACAAGGCTCACTCCATTGTTTGAACAAATCTTTCTGCTCAGCTGCTGCTAGCTGCTAAGGTGCTGATTTGATGTGACGTGTACCATTTGTCTTCATAACAGTTTCCAAGTTGAGYGCTACAACCTGAAGCCTGTTTTGGCTGAGTCAGACACACTTCGCAGTGAGTGTCTTCAGTAGATGGAGAGAAAACTTCTTGACCTGGTCCAGGAGGTTACCATGTTGCAATGTGGTGGCCTCCTCATTCCAGTGTGTCCCCACCACTCCTTTTGCAGTGCCACCAGGCACCTGGCCACTACGTGCGAGATCCAYAAAGCCAGTGGTTGTTCTCATGTTGGTCCTGAGGAGCACACAGAACAGTCCTGTTTTCTTTCCTTTCAGGAAAGCATGAACAGCTCTCTACAAGGGCACAGTGTGACATGAGGACAGAGGGTCATCTTCATGATGGGTCATCTTTGTGGCAGATGATGTCCTACTCCCTTGGAATAGGATGTAGGTACCCAACAGGGACGGACACCTAGACCCAACATYTCTGTCCATTTGCAATAATGAGTAAGAAATCTAGTGTGTTCTCAAGAGTGCCAACTCAAAAAAGCAGGTCAGTGCTGGCTCAACCATGTGATACAAGTTCATGCTAGCTTTACCTGAAATTTGTAGGGAGAAATGAAATAGTGGAAAATAGATTTTCTTTAGTACATCAGGAATCCTTGTGGGGAAAAAAAAAATTGTATTCAAACAACTTGCATTTCTGGAATAAGAACTAACACTGGAGTTTGGAGGCTGAGTGTCTTCATTTACATGTATTAAATTCTCTATTAAAAATTGATAAATTGATACTTCTGCTTGTGAATCCAAAGGGTACAGCTCCTCACATGGAGTCTGGATGAACCGAGGCTCTCAGGACCCTTATTTTATATCTGTCAGGTTCTAGAAATTTATTAACGCACTTACTCTTGTCCAGCCTCCTAAAGCTTTAAACATCAAGCATAGACCCATGCTGCTCACTCCCTGGGGTCTTGTTTCTAGGCTTAGCACAGCTTTGTGCTACAAAAATCCTGGCCACTTGCACCAAGACTTYTTTTTTTTWAAAAAAAAGAGGTTATTCTCCTGAATGTATGGGTCTCTCCATAGTTTTTTACAGCTCTTAGGCTATCTTGTTTTGTAGTTCTTTTATTTGGTACAAGCATGTAGAGTGTATGAAGCTATAACACAATCCATTCTTTTCCTTCAAGGCTGCACAGCAAAAGCTCTAGTTTTTCAGCCTCACTTCTCTCCCTGGGATGCTACATTTATTCCTTCTTGTCTGATGTGAACTCAGTGATGGACATCATGGGGCACAGGAGACAATTATAAGGAGCAGAAATAGCCTACACACACAGTGGGAACAGCTCTCTGATTCAGAGCCCTTATTACAGATCAGAGCCCATAGGATTCAAAGTCCGTATAGACCATAAGAGACTGTGTGGCCTCTGGATTTCCTCTGTAACGTGCTATGGTAAGTAGAAAAAGACATATCTTCATGTAAAAAAAAAAAAAAAAAAAAAAAAAAAATTAACCCTTGTCAGCCTGGGGTGGATCAGCATAGTAGAAAGTGGGGCCTCTGAAGCTGGGGGCAGTTTAAGGCAGGATGCATTGACCCAACACCCTTGCTCACCAAAACAAAAACCCTTCACCATCTGCTCGGGTGCCTCAGCAGAAAGCCCGGGAGTCTCTCTCGGTGGTGTTCGGGAGCCAGGCGGCCACTGCCCAGCCCCTGCTGTTTCTCTGCCAYKGCTCCGAGGGGTCTTTGCCACGCTGTCACTCACACCCCCTGCCCTGCTGGGAGGCCCTGCGGCTCCGGCTACAGCTGATGAGTTTCTGACACATCTCATCTACCACTCCGAGACTTCTCTAGTCCCTGCCTTCCCAGCTTGCTACTCCGAGGTTCCTGAGGCAATTCGTTTTGCTATCCAGAGGGGGCACCAGTATCGACTCTCCCTGTGAGGTCGCAAAGGAAATCCCTTCTCCATCCATTTCTGCCTCCTGCASCCGCCATCACCGCGTGAGGGGGATGGAGCCGGAGCGCGCGGCACAGCGCCCCCTGCTGGCGCGGAGGAATCACCGCCCCCMCGCCGGCCGTGACCGGCRCTGCAGCACAGGGCGGGCGGGACAGCCCCGTGGAGGCTGTCGCTGGGTGTCTGCTTTGCTTGGTTGTTGCTGCCATTGTTGCTGTTTGTTTGCCTTGTTATACATACTAGAAAAAAACTRTTAKTCCTTTTCCCCATATCTTTGCCTGAAARCCCCTTGATGTCAAAGTTATAATAATTCGGAGGGAAGGAGTGTCATATTCTCTGTTCTGARGAAGGTTCCCGCCTTCCTTGGCAGACACCTGTCTTTCAAACAAAGACACACAGATATTTTACATCTGGATTCTGCAGCAGCAGTAGATGACTTGATTGGGATCGGTGCWGGAGCTCCAGTGTTGGTTGGACTGCTTGTCTCTGAGCCCTGAAAATGTATGCTCATCTATCAGAAAATTAATTTTTGTGTCCATGGGCATGTTCTCACTCACTGATTAAGCTTGTAGTCTAGCAGAAGTCTTAACAGGCAAAGGGGTTTATCTGCGTGATGTTTCTGATCAATGTCATTGCCTCTCTGAAGCAGAATTACCTTCAATCCTTGGAAAGCCCTGAGTGCTATGAAAATGTATACGACCAGGTTGCTTTTTACTGCACTGTTTCCTCTGTGGCTCTGTGGTGCAGGAAACAGAGAAGGGATTTCTTCACCTGCTTTCCTGTTTCTACCTCTAACCCCAGTGCCAGGCCCATCCTTTCCTGACAGCACTTCCTCGGGATGTGCAGAACCATTACCTGGATCTCTTTCCAAAGCAGTTTGCACCAGACTCAGTACTTCCTGAGCATCCATCATGGTAACTGAGAAGCAGTCGCTCCTCTGTGCTCCCGTTACAGAACCTTGATATTTGTTGTTTCCTCTCCACTTCCTGCTGTTAGAGATTCACACACCTCACTGACCCAGCCCTGCAACTCCTCAATGGTATGTTTGCAAGACCCATCAAAGCTGGGGATTAGGGCCTTCACAAGCCACCAGCTTTCAGCTGAATGCGCCCCCAACTCCACTGACAAATTTGCCGCAGCAGTGACCCAATTTCATCTTTCTCCACCACTCAACCTTACACAAGAGCATGGTATTTATTATGCTGGGACTTGTGTTCCTGAGCATGAGGATGTTGCTATTATCAGCAGTTGACAGGCCATCAAGAAAACATTGCTGTCGAAGTGACAAGCCAGTGGTTGTCATTTTCCCTAACCCCACTTTGTCTACAAAGAACAGGAGGAGCGCAGGTCCTGGCCATGRACACAGGTTCCTGGAGACCTGGGGGGATCATCCCCCTGACCAGGGCAGGATGTGAGTACCAGCATGGCAGCGTCGCTGCTGGAGGGTGAGCTGTTTCTGAGCTGGCTGCTGTGCCCTGCTGCTGGCAGGAGGAAGCCCTGGCTGCCTTGCCAAAGTGTTTTTTGGTTGGTGAGAGATAACGACAGTCAGTGTGCTGGTGCTGTCCACCATGTCAGCATCCTATTTCTTGAAAGAATGTGTSTTAGGCTTGAATAACCTCTAAGCACAGCAGGAGAGGACTCAGCATGGAGCATTAGGCCCACGGGCTTCCTAGTGTGAGCATTACCTGGGAATAGCTACTAGCCAGAAGTCACATGCTTTTTCCTTTTTCCTTTTTTTTTTTTTTTTCATTAAAACAAATTCTTTCTTGTTAAGCCTCCTTGTCAAAATTTAGGACCACAATTCTCGGCCTGCCATTTTCCCTGATGATGAGGACTCTCTTACACTATGTCCTGAATTCTTTCAGAGGAGGATGCCCTGCCAGCAGCATCAAGGGGCCATCACAAACACAGCACTGCCAGGCTGGCAAACAGGAGGTCACCYGCACATGCATTATTTAGAACAAAGCCCAGACCGACTCCTCCCTTGAGTGCTCTCGAGCTAGGCTGCTCTAAAATGCAATTGTTTGAAATGTCATGTTAGAAGGACTTTTACCAGCAACTGCTGAAAAAGAGAAGTTTTGGAAGCATKCATGTGTTTTAGATATTTTTACGGGTTGGCGTCTCAGGGGAATGGACTGTTTCCATCACTTTGTGTCTGTTTTCTGTGGGTCATGCCAGTTCATAGCTGTTTGATTACTTTTCATAATGAATATGGTCTTTCTGTCTGAAATAAAGCCAGTGCACAGGATGTAAAGTGCTCTTCCACAAGGGAATCTAGCCTAAGGTTTCAAGGTATTGAATTGTTCCCTTGTGTACATGGGTCTYTTTGCTTTAAAAATGTGTCACAAAGTAATGGGGGAAAAAAAAGAAAGCGAGGGAAAAAAATGATGAAGTCCATTTGTGACTCAAACTGCAACATCCAGATATTAAAGACAGATTTTAGCACTTACACCCTCCTTCCAGAAAATCCTTCATCCCTGTGAGGTGCTTTAGTGAAGTGCCCAAAAGTACTAAAAGATGGGGTATGATGCATGACCCTGGCTCCGAATGAGCATCCTTGCTGAAGTTTCATCACAGAAAAATAGGAGCCACCTATTCCCTAAAAATAGATTTCCAGCAGCCTGTTTTTTTCATCCAGGAAGTATCTGCAGCATTAGGTAGGACACAGAGTAAAAGCTCAGCTCTGCTGTTGATGGGCAGGGGTTGAGCAGGAGCTGTTCTCTTTAATGGGAAAGGAAACCAAATTAATCCTGTTCAGACTCAAAGCCTACCATCAGAGGAAGGCTGAGAGGTCAGTGGAGAACTGCTCTACATAGCTACATTTTTGTTGTATTAATTTCCCTGCTGCTCAGTCAGAGGATTCAAGAGCAAATCCACTTTGCAGCTGACATGTAAATAGAGAAAAAGTTTTAGAAAACGGTGGGAACCAGTATCACTGTGGYGAAAGTCTGCATCACTCAGCTTTGYTTTTCTCAGGAACAAGACTGCCTTTCCAGGGTGGTCTGCTGGTGCTTGTTCTCATGGTCCTCGAGACCAACAGATGTGAAGTAGAGTTTTCCTTATGGCATCGACTCAAACTCGGTGCCAAGCATCACACTGGAGCTGCTGGTCTGGGGCAGAGTTCCTACCCTCTTGCTTTATTTCAGAAAGCACAGATGGCTGGTTTTTCTCCCAAAYCTTTCCCATAATCTCAGTTGGGAAGAAAAAACTCCTTGTTTCACTCAAAGTCAGGTATTCAGAAGATTAGARGAAAATTGGTTAATTGCTATTTTTATCAGTTAAAGATCAACTTTTTCTGCCTTGAATGAGTTTCTCTTTCTTCTCCTGCTAATGCAGAAGCTTGCAAAACAGTTTCCCAGTTAACTGGGGATGGCATACATGTTAACTGCTGAAATGCAATAAATTATTGTGGTTTTTATATTGTCATTATTGAAAGGTTGGAGTAAAGTTTAGCTGCCATCTCATGAAGCTGAGGCTTGATTTCTACTTTCCCAGTGTTTTGGGTTCTCACCTTCACAGGCAACTGCAGAGACCTGGTGAAGGCAGCACAGAATCTGATGGATTGAGGAGGGCACAGCTATTGAGGTCTGTTTCCCTCATGCCATTTAAACATGCCCTTCTTGCTGCTGTTGAGGAAGCCTGTAAACATGCTTGCCATAGGACCTGCTGTTGCAGGGGATGTCCCTGGTTTCCAGCCTCCTGAAACATCTGTCATCACCTGTTAGGAAATAGTTTACCAGCAAAAGCTGAGGGTGGTGCCTGCTTCCCCCTCCCTAAAAGAGGGGCTTTGGTCACAGTTTGAATTATTTGGGTCCAGCAAGGTTCTGCAAGGGATCCAGCAGACTGCAGAGAGGACTGGCACCCTAATCCCATAACGGCTAGAGGAGCTGGGGACTAGAGCCCAGGAATGGCTTCGGCAGAGCCACTGGGATGGGGTAGCACTGTTTGAGAAGTCCGCGGAGCAATGCTGGGGACTTGGGGGAAGAGGGAGGTGCCAGGCAAATGTAACAATGAGGTGCAAGATGAAGGGAAGCAAAACCTGACTGGGGCTGCTCTGAGGGCATAAGGATCATGAAGGGGCACCCAAGTGCCCAGTGGCTGATAGTGCTGACCCTGACCCTCTCTTTAACCTCACTGCTGCAGAGCCCAGGCTCTGGGTACCCCTCCTGTGGAGCTTGCTCAGCCTGCAGAGGAGTGACAAGGAAAGGAGGCCTTACTCCCACCCAGCTAGTACCTTGAGATGCAGGAATAGCTACAGGAGAAACAGCAGGGGGCTGCAGTCATTACAGTGTTGGGTAAATTGATRCTAGACCTGCCCCTCAGCAGGACTGCAAGCAGGATGATGCAGGAAGGAGTCTTCTGTGATGATTCCATTTGTCTCATTTTTATCTCTCTTTTGCTACCTTGCCCTGTCTTCTCCTTCAAAACCTTTCTCTGGCTCATATTCATTTTCTCCTTACTGCAGAACCTCTTTGTTTCTTGTCCCACATCTTGGTTGGTCCCACCTTTATTCCCCCTTTTCTACCACCTCCCTTTCCTCTGTGCCCCCATTCCTGTCTGGAATTTCCAGTTGCCCATATATCAGTACTACCTGTGACCAGGTCAGCTTTTCTGATCCTCCCTCACACSTAACCACACCTTTGCTGACTTCCAAGAGGCAAGAAAGAAAAGGTGGATAGTTGTCTTCCTGGGAATTGAGAAATACTTGAGCTGGGTGACCCAGCCATTGGATGCTGTTGGACAAGGTTCAGTTCTGACCCAGGATGGCAAAGCTGCTTCATTGCCATTGTCTTTTGCTGTTTCTGTTGGGTTGGCCTCCGTGGTCTCAGCTGAATGCTCACTAGAGGTGATCCACAGGCTCTGGGGCTGAGCACAGGCATCCCCTTGGAGGTGGATGGGTATCCTCTGGGCAGGTCTTCAATGGCAGCTCTGCTGGCCTTGAAACAGATTTATGTTTTATGAAGAACCCGTTATCTCTGCTTTACAAGTGCCATGAAGAGCACCCACAGCCTGCAAGTGCTCACACTCCAGGCCAAAGGGAGAGACACCACACTGTGGCCACGGTGCAGGACGGATTTCTGGAATCACCTTGGTGGGCAACAAGCTTCAAAGGACCTGCCTGCTAGCCTGCCCTGCACAGCACCCTACTTCAGGCCCCTTCCTGGGTCATGCAAGCCAGAAGAACGCGTGCTTTGGGATGTTTTTGGCTGATCCTGTGTGGGGTGCTCTGTGTGGTAATGCCCATCAGGCAGGGCCTATTCACTGGCAGCACACTGCTGACTGTACAAGTTCCCAGAGCTGCCCCACCAGCCCCCTCGCTCACTCTTATTGGAAAAAATAATTGGATGGATTGAAGTGCAGCACCGTTTTACTTAACAGATAAGAAATTTCATATCTGCCCTGATTAAGGGCCAAGAGATATGAGCTCGCTCCCAAGCCAGCAGCAGAGGCAATTTCATTTCACTTCTGCTGACAGAGAAAGAAGTTTGAGGGGCTGAGCGCTGCTGCAGTTTGCTGCATTAATGTCACCACAGGAGGGACCTGCCTGCTCCCAGCAGGCATGGGGATGCTGAGGCACTCAGGAATGCTGAGGAGCTTGGCCAGGAAAGCATAACGCCTGACCAGCATCTGGCAGTGGACAAAGTATGAGAGCTTGGGACAGTGTGAGATGCTCCTGCTCCTGCTCAGCACCTGCAGGGCAGGGGGTTCCCAAGCCCTCGCTGCCTGTGCTGGAGGTACCTGATGCCTCAGTGCCTCTGCTCTTCCCTTGTATGTACARAACAACCAGGCTGGTAAAGAAAATAAAAGCCAGGCTGAAGCCATTATAGCACATGGGTTTATTTAAGCTGGCAAAAACCTGGTGTCACCCTGTGTTGGGTGTGTAGCACTTTTGTGAAATCTTTCACAACCCAGCACGACAGAATAYCTTTATTAGAGGCATTGCCTAATTCTTTTGGAACTGAGGCCCCACTGATCCCCCTGCTTTCTGGCTAATCTTGCTGCCACAGACCACGTGAAATGGCTGTGTCACAGCACAGTGAGCTCTGCAGATGGGCCAGAACACAAGCRCATGTCATGGCAGGGGCACATGCGCTTGAGCATCTCTGTCCTCTGCAGCAGTCCCAGGTACCTACCTGTAAGTCCATGTTCTCACCAAGGTAGGCTGTATGTCCTTCATGTCCCAGAGAGGCTAGCTGTCCAGGAACAAATTAGTCTTAGTAGTCCTGGCATCCAACAGTGCAAAGCTCAAGTGAGGAAAATTTGGGCAGTTCTCCAACTCTGCAACTGAAGCTGGAGGAAGTAAATGCACAGGTGTGAGGAGGAGAAACTTTACCTGTACTTAAAGTAAAACCAGTGAAGTTATTAGTTACCATCAACATGATAAGCCAGAGAATGATGCTACACTAATCAGGGGGAAATGACATCTGAGGTTGAGGCAGATATAAATGACAGAGGGCCTGAAGTAGTTCCTTGAGCACAGAGTCCTGTGAGTGCAAAAAGTCAGGGGACAGGGGAGGAGGGGACATGTAGACCACTGAGGGCTGGACCACTTGCGCCCTGATGGCACAAACATTTGTCATGCAGACAAGTCCTCTCAGTCCTCACAACTTGGTTCCTAAGATCATGGAATTTGACACCGCCTCCCCCCCTTGGGGCCAGTGTCTACAAGCATGTTTCCATGAGCTGCAAATAAAATTATTTTTCACATGTTTGTGTATTTTTTTTAATTTTTAAAATAAAAATAATTTCTAGCCTGACAGAGTGTTAGCTGGGATTATGCAACTAGGAGATATTGGCAGTGTTGCCTCCTTCATTATGGGCAATCCTTGGGTTCCAGGAGCATCCCAACAGCAGGTGACTAAGAGCAGCAGGTTCACTTGGTGCTGTTTTTAGACCTGAAAATACACCAGTCCCTAGCTGATCCACAAAATGGAAGAGATCAAGCATCCTTCACATACTGAGAGACTTCTGTGAAGCTGAGTGCCCCCTCACACAACCCTGTGCAAGGCACAGAGCAGACAAAGCAGGGACAGAGAGTGTTGTGATAGATGTACTCCCGCTGTCAGCCAGGGCSAGACACTGGTGTTCACAGGTGGAAACCAGAGAGGTTTCAACTCTCTTACAAAACTGATGTTGAGTTTTTAAATCAATACCCTCACCTTCTAAAATGTTCCAGAAGAACCTGTAACGATTTTTAATCTATTCCAAATGTCAGACCGACCAGYATTCTCTTCTGGAAAGCTTGCAGTGCAGAGGTGCTGGGAGCCAGGCGGGCAGCAAGTGCAGCTCCATCTGTCTGCTCTGGACTACACAGCTGCTGCAGTGGCCATCCGTGGTCCTTGGCTGCTTCAATGAGCCTTGGCCCCAGCTGCAGACAGGAAACAACTTTATTTCTTGAGTTATTTTGTATTAAAGCAGGAATAGATACAGAAAGAAGACCTCTGCCCTGAGACAAAACTTTATGACTATCTATTGCTGCTGTGTATGGCTTAATTTGGAGGAATCGGGCCCTGAGGAATGTTTTCAGCCCCCCAGAGGGAATGGATGTTAACCCTGAAACCYGCTTTGGCTTAAGGAAAATGTCTCTGGCAGCTGTCAGGGTTGAGAGGTCCTCAGGGCGCTGGTCTGGGAGTGCTGRTGTCAAGCCTGTAGCAGCGAGACAAGGCATTCTCAGGAGTGAGCTGTTTCTGTGGCGATGCTTTCAGCAGTCCTCTGGTCCCTCTTGGGATTTGCAGACAGCTCAAGTCACAACTGCTGCTTGCTTTTTTCTCTCTTACCTTTGCAGATGTATTTTCCTCACACTTCCTCTGGCAAGCCTCTCTTTCCCTCCTCCAGGCTGCAGGAGAAGAAGCAGTTATGACAGGAAAATGCTGAATTCATGGAAATGGGTCAGAGACTCTCAGTGTGCCAGAACAGGTTATTGCAATGGGCAAGCTTTAAGCTATATAAGCCATGAAATGAAGCAGAGGGTTCTGCCTGGCACCACTTTGGTCACCCTCCCAACTCAAGGACATATCTTGTAGAGGTCTGCTTTACTGAGCTCAAAACAAGCCCCAGACCGCGCACCCCCACCCCCGCATCTGGCATGGGCAATTGAGGAATGCCCTCCTGGACATGTGCCCTTAGCCTCTCTAACCTACTGAGGGAATTGGTGAGATGTGTGTAGGYGGTCAAAGCTGTACTGAAGCTGGTGCCCGGCACAGAGGTGCTGTGTGAGACTAGAGGTCTCACTGTACAGTGGTACGCTGTGTTGTAAATGGCAATCTCCTCTTGACATCTAATCTTGCTGCTGAAAAGCACATAAATCTCTCAATAGGCCATGCAGGACACAGCATTCAGTGTCTGTGCCTGCTCCCCTCTCTCCAGTCTATAAATCTTGCATTCAAGCTCTCCAAAAGTCACCTTGATTATGAACATTATTATGCCAGAAACTTCTGTGTTTCCTTCCCCATGCTGCATGAACAATTGAAGGATGGTTCTAGCTTATTTATAGTTCCTTTCCCTACTATCATATGCTGAATATAATCAGGGTGCCAATTTTCACCCCTACAGCAGAACTGTGGCTTGAGCCAAAGGCAGGAACAGGCACATCAGGAACCCACAGACAGTGGGTACCTGTGCCATGCCTCCCACTGCAGGCAAACAAGTGCTGGTGGTAGCTGGGTCAGGGGGAAACCCTAAAGCAGTCATGTGGAGCTGCCCTGGACCTGCCCAAATTGTGTCAAGCATACCTCGGCAGCTCTGCTTCCTGGACAGCTCTCCAGGGTTTGCCCAGCACTGCTATGCTTCAGATGCCTGGGTTGTGCCCAGGAAGATGTGAAACATGCTTGGCACATGCCAAGCCTGCCTCAAAATGCAGTTTGCAGAATGTCCAACTTTTCAGAAAAAAAGCAACATTTTTTAGCAAGATTTCTCTGAAAATGTATGGGACAACTTTTTTCCTGAAAATGTCAAAACATTATGTTTGGACATTTTACAAATGAAGTAGCTTGGCTTTCTTTCAACATGACAGTTCCATTTCAAAACTAGCCTGTCTTTTAATTTTTTTTAAAGCTAAATAATAAGAAACATTTGAAGTTCAAATTGACATTTTCATTTTWTTTTTTGCAAGTTTTCAATTTGGTTTGAATAACCAGGTCTCTCCCTTCCTCTCTCCTTCCTCCTATGTGGGGAGGAGTGTAATGGGTTAGCAGATGATGAAATTTAGTTTCCCCATGGAGCCAAGAGTACAGGGAGCTTACCCAGGATACTCATTCTCGTTCTGCTGTAACACTGTCTTGAATACTTGTATTACCCTCCCTGAGGTTTTACTCCAGTGCCCTGTTGCCCCATCCTGGAAATAAAAATGCTGCTTTCAAGGCTGCCTTTGTCTCTCCRCCCTCCCTGCCTCCCTGCTTCCCTTCAAAGTGTTTTCCATCAAAGCTAAAGATTAATTCATGACCTCACTGACTGACAATGTGCCAAGGGGGCAAAAATGGTGCAGGCTGAGGGGTGAAAGACATGGAAGTTATGGAAGGAGAAGACACAAAATCGGGGTGCYATCAGTTCAGTATCAGTAGCTTTCTAGCAGGGCATGGTGCATATGGGGGTGGCTCTGGGGTGCATGCAGTCCCCCAAAACCTGATCTGCCGAGCCCTGGCAGCTGTGCATTCTCATCACATTCTTGTGCCCTGGCCTGGCTGGGTGGGAACTGGGGCAGCTTGGGTGCTGTTACCTTCATCAGAAGCATCAGGATGGTCATGTTCTCCCAACCCTCACCTTGCTCAGGATGGGAAGAAACTCTCATTTCCCTCCATTGACTTCCCTGCACAGCTGCCACCACCGATTGCTATGGAAACCCGGGGGCATGCAAAGCAGGGGAAAGCTGCCTGGCTGGGAGGCTCCCGCAGTGGGAAGGGGTCCCGCAGGAGGAGGCATGATGTGGAGAGGCTGGGCACCTCTTCTGGGGCGAGCCCAGGGCCAAGCCCTTGCGGGAAGGCAGAGGATGAGTGCTGCCTCAGCGTCCCCATCCCACTGACACCCCGCGGGGGTTGAGGTGCTAGTTATTGCCTACAGAGGATTCTGCGCTTTTCCTCTCTCAGTCTCTGCATCAGTCATGGCAGGAGCTTGCAGCAGAAAAGCACCTCCCTCGCCAGCTGGAAACTGTTGCCAGATTTCGGCTTCACCAGCCTTTCTTCTCWCCGATGTACAGAGGCTTTTCTTACATGTGTGGCTCAAAGGCYCTTCAGTTTCACTTTCTTGTGAGGACTATCAAAGCGCTCACAGAATTTTTTTCTTTCTTATTTTTTAATGTTTAGCAGCTATCAAGAGGGGTCTCAGCACAGGCCAAGAGGCTCTCATCAGGCACGGGTTCTGCCTCTCCCTTTGAGCAGCAGAAAGACAGCAGACAGATAATGCCTCTTAATTAGCGAACCAGTGCCTCCCTTCCTTTCTCTCCCTGAACAAGCCCCAGCAAAAGGCTGTGAACATCCATCTGGGGCACCAAAATCAGCTTCTGATCACAGTGCCCCTGGTTAGGCACACACATCTCCTGGCAGCCCTGTGAAACTTTGAGGAAAACATGTAACACCTCTCTTTGGCAAAGAGACTAAACCAGCTTTATCTACCCTAGGTATGTTYCCAGCCTTCTTCCCTCTCAGTATCTCTCAGCTGCTAAAGCAGACAGCCTCCTGCTGCTGCAAGCACTCTTATCTCAGTATTACAGACCATGAGGTAACATGAGCAAAGGTTGCGAGCAAGTCGGCCAAGTTAGGACAAGTTATCTGTATTGGCAGTCTCTGAATAGCATGGCCTGTACTGGGATCATCACCCAAAAACATATCAGAGAGGTACATGCACAGGAAGTATTAGGTTTTTAAGGACGTCCAGGTTGTCTCCTCCTTCTCTTCCCCTGGGSTAAACTCATACAGGGAAAATTCTCTCCAGTGCTGCCGGCTCTGCCGAGATGCACACATGAAGATGTTTGGAACCTAAATACCCAGCTCTACAGTGACTCTGCTAATAAAATGTACTCTCAGGAAACCTGCTGTTCCAAGGAACAGGCATGACTGCASGAACTGAGCTGCGGAGAGAAAGCAGGTGTTTAGATTAGACCTGAGAGGCTTTAGTAAGGTAGCAGCTGAATYACCATGCTGCCTGAGGCAGGGAAGAAGTGTGAGCAAGCCCAAGGGACAGACAAATGCTGCCTGCAGCCCTTGATGGGGAGTGGTGCAGTGCCCCTCACACCAGAGAACAGGGAGCCAGAAAGAGAACTGCTCCCTGCCACTCAGCATCCCTTTTTTTATGTAAAAAGGTGGGTGTTGTTTTCACTCGTTCCGAATCCTGACTTYGATGTGACAACTTGTGCAGGAAGGTACAAAAGAAAGCTGGGAGATCTAGAAAATGCTTCTTGCCTGAGCTGAGGTTTAGTTAGACTCCTATAATTAACGACTGCAKCTCTCCTAAGAAAGATCCCAGCTGCTTTCCTCTGCAGCTTGCTCTATAAATTTTTCTCTCACGCAACTGACACGCACCAAAACTCATTCCTGTGCGGAAGGGAATGAGCATGTATAAATCAARTGTATCTGAAAAACATGAACAAGAGGAGAGAGGGCAAAAGGAGCACAGACTCCAACAGAAGTTACACAAATCAGCTTCCCTGGGAGGATGCGTTTATGTCCCTCTTGGCAAGAAGTAGCTTGCAAGGTCATGTGTAGCAAGCCCTTCACGTCTGATCATTAAGAGAAGAGCTCAGGCAGTGAGTGAGACCTCTCTGTGCCCAGCAAAGAGCACTCTGTGCAAGGTGTGCCCCCATTTTGTCTTGGGGTAAACAACTGTCTCAGTAAACTGTTCTGCTAAACTACTAGGTTTTTGGAGCAGCTCTGGGGGAGCTAGGATCTCCCTGCCCATCCCCAAGGCCCAGTCTTCAGGAAGTCCTCCCAAACTGAGTAGTCTAATCTGCCTTGTAAAATTAACCTATCCAGCACAGATCAAAAGGACATCAACCCACAAAGCCCAGCATACTGCAGAGCAGGCATCTTCATGCAGCAGAAGAATGTTCCTCAAATCCTTGCAAGAACCTTTACTGCTTTGGAGAACTAACTCTTGCTTCTAAGCATATAACACAATGACCAGGGCTCTGTGCACCCTTGTTTTACCCATCTGCTGCCTTTTCTCCAGGCCAGTGGGGCTCAGTCATTGAAAAGTGGGTAATGTTCCAGTCCTTTGGCAGGTCTTGTTTTCACCTCTGAGACTTTGGCAGATGGCTCTTCAGCACAGACTGCTGCCATTTAAAGTTCAGCCAGCACAAAAAAGAGCAGATAAGTGGCTTCATGGATCTGGCACCTTCAACAGCTCTTTCTGGGGGGGACTGGTATCCAGCAGGCATGGGTACATGCTCTGCTCAGGCCTTTTATTCTTATGGTCTATCTGCCTATTCCTTGTTCCTCCATCTCCTTCATTTCTGCCTACATGAACTACACACCAACCCTTCACCACTTCTTGTCTTCTCAGAGTCTCCTGGGTCTTACCAGGTTCTTTTGTCTCTTACAATACCTGGGCAGCTGTAAGTGCCCTCCCACTTTCTGACAGCTTCATCCACCGACCAAACTGTGCTTCCTTAGCCGAGCCGGGGGAGGCTCAGCATATACCTCCTGTTGCCTTCCACCCCTAAAGATCTATTTAGCCTATTCCCTCTTTTCCCAAACCAGCCTGTTTTGCGTTTGCTCTCTCACAATGCTTTGAGCTCTATTTGATTTGCAGACACATTTTACTTTCTTGTAATTCAGCTCTGCCCTGTGAATTGGCTCTTCACTGATACATTTTTGCTTAGCTTGAAGAGGATTAAGTAAATTCTTTCACCATGGCAGTCCTATTTCTGGCCTGTGCCTGTTATCTGGGAACATAGGACAGTGGCAGCAGGGAGAAACATTTTATTAAGAAGCCAAGGGATCTGCTACACAGTCCTACTGTTTTCCTGCTCCCCACTAAGCTTTTGCAGACATTAGCAGATAAAGTTCTGCTAACAATAGAATTGTCCCATTACTTCTGCCTTTGTCACCAAAGGCAGATACTGAATTTTCTTTTCCAAATGCTACTATCTCTTCCCTGTATAGTTTCTATATTTAATGCRAATCTTCCATGTCTGAAGTTTGTGGCAATCATGCATGGACAGRCAGAGAGGTGAAGGGACACCTGCCACACAGTCTGCCCAACCTGCTGACCAAAGCATGGCCACCCTCACCTGGACACAGCATAGCATGCCAAGGAGAAGGTGAACAGGGGGCCCTGCCACTGCCTCAGTCAGTGTCAGCTGCTATTGAGAGGAGGGGAAGCTCCTAAAGCCACCCTGGCTGTGCAGCTCTGAGCTGTGGCTGCTGGGCTATGACTGAGCTGGCATGCCAACCTCCTGTAGGTCCTAGCCCACAGCACAAACTTGCCAGCCCACAGCAACCCTCAGTAGGAAGAGGCTGTTCCTGCTCTCAGGCTGACTGTGACAGCAGCAAGGAAAACATTTGAGCAGCTTGAGCAGCACCTGCCTTATCTGGTTGACCTGTTATGAAGACCACCTCTGCCTCCTTGCTAACTTCTAAACGGACAGAGCTTTATCATCCTCTGTTTCAGCATGTGAGAAGGACTCGTGGGGTAGAAGGAGAGCTCTACCACACCCCCTCCCTGGATAAGTCCATTGCATCAGGCTAGAACTGTGCAAGACACAAGCTTTTTCCCTCAGTAACCAAGATTAGACCATGAATAAAAGGAAATAGCTAAAGGTCAAGCCAGCTAGAACAAGAATAATGAAAACAGGCTTAAGGAACAGCTGTGTGTAATTGCTCAAAGTACAGCAAATTCTGTCCTTTTCCTGACTCAGTGGCTGGGGAAGGCAGAAATTTTAGCAGTGGCCAAAAGCACTTYTGGCTGGTGGACTGCTAGACCCATCATAAGCAAATACTCGTTTTCTCTGCCCTGTATCCCCTGAGTCATGCACAAAACTGATAAACATTGCTTTTGATCCCTAACTCCGATGGGTGGCTGCCTCCTTCAACAGTCCAAGCTGCCCCCCTTGCAAGAACATCCCTCACTCCTGAGGTTAATGTGATRTGCCCTGATGCCTCCAGTCATAGCAAACAAAAGCTACTTCTCCTTGGTGTCTTAGACCCTGTAATTAACCCTTGGCCCTTTGGACCAAAAGAAGCTGGGACATTCGACCTTTGGAATCTGTTGGAAAGTTTAATTAGCTTCATGGGCTTTTGCTAGGAACATTAGTTGAGGAAAAAGAATTCAGAGAAGTGCTGGAACATTGTCACCAAATTGTTCTGAATGTCTATTTTTAGAGAGTGAAGGAGAGAAGAAGCTGAAGACAATAGCTTGGGGCCTCAGTGCATGGGATGGCAGCAGTAGTGATGGGCCTCTCTCAGCCCCAAGCCAGAGCCAGAGGAGGGAAGGGGAGGTGATGATGGTGGTGGTAGCACCTTTCTTTGGTCTTATTTTATTTTTTTAAGAGATGAAGTTCCATTTTCACCACCCCACCCCCATGGTCAGAAAATGAGACCCACAGATAGAGCTGAAGATAATGGCAGGTTGCCATGGAAATGTGCATTTAGTCTCACTGTTTCCATGGCAACTGAAAGACATACCATTCTGCTCCTCTGAAGGATGCCAAAGGTAAATGAGCACTGATTAAAACAGGGGCACAAACTTGGGTTCTAATCAACAACAAAGACTAGGACCATAAACTCTTATTGCTCAAGCAGGAAATATTAAGAGCCATACAAGTTCTGGGAAGACCAGAGGCAGGAAGCATTGCACACAAACTGCTCCCCACGGATTGAGGAATCACAGCCTTGGTGTAATGGCCCATTTCACTGTCATGAACAGCTTCAGCTGACTCACACAATATTTCTGTCCACAGCTGGATACTAAACCAATCCCAAGTTCATGATCTACTGAGCTGTTTCCTGGGCAGGTATCTGCACAGATCAAAGCCAGTTGCAGCCTAATCCTGGAAACCATGCAGAGCAAACATATTCCTTAGAACCCAGCAGGATCTGAACTGCACCATTCATCCTCTATGTAGCCCCTAATGGCATTTGGTTCAAGGACTCATCCTCTTAAAAAAAAAAAAAAAAAAAAAAAAAAAAAAAAAAAAAAAAAGCCAATAAAAAGCTTCCCAAAATGATGTTTGATACAATACAGGTGGCTGCAGTTTATTCTTGCCAATGCTCCATGTCCTTGAACTGTGGTTCTTTATCCAGGCAGGCTGACAGTTATATCAAACACACTATTACACAAGATTATCCCTTTCTCTACTGCCAGTCTCTCTGGCAGCCATGGCCCATTCCAGAGAAGCATGGTGAGATCTTTGGCTGGTGTTCATGAAAACAGGCAAAGAAACGGGGCATCAAAACACTGCAAAGGCCATCACGCTCTCTGCTAATGAATCTGATGGTGGTGTTTGCTAGTGGAGACAATGTTTGGTTCAGTCCTTAAGAATGTGCTGTAGCAGCTCATCGGGAAATACAACTTCATACTTGCTTTCAAGTTTTCCCTGGACTCCCAAGAGCAGCCCCATCGAATGGGACCAGGGGTCCTGGTTGATGGCAAGTTGAATTTGAGTCAGCAGTGCCCTGRCAGCCAGGAGGGCCAACCCTGTYCCGGGGTGCATCAGGCACAGCATCACCTCTGGGCCAGGGAGGGGATTGTCCCTCTCTGCTCTGACCTGAACTGGCCTCACCTCAAATGCTGGGGGCAGTTTTGGGCACCACAATGTAAGAAGGATATAAAACTATTAGAGTGCATCCAAAGGAAGGCAATGAAGATGGTGAAGGGCCTTGAGGGGAAGCCATATGAGGAGTAGCTGAGGTTACTTGGTCTGTTCAGCCTGGAGGAGACTGAGGGAGACCTCAYTGCAGTTACAACTTCCTTGTGAGGAGTGGCAGACATTGATCTCTGTGTTGACCAGTGRCAGGACCCAAGGGAATGGCGTGAAGTTGTGTCAGGGGAGATTTAGGTTAGGTATTAGGAAAATTCTTTGTCCAAAGGGTGACTGAGTGCTGGATTAGGCTCYTCGGGGAAATGGTTRCAGCACCAAGCCTACCAGRGTTCAAGAAGCATTTGGACAATGCTCCCAGGTACATGTGACTCTTGGGGCTGTTCTGTGTGGGGCCAGGAGTTGGACTTAAGACCTTGTGGGTCTCTTCCAACTCAGAATATTCTATAATACAATAAACTCCACTGACCAGTCCCAGTTTCCCAACAGTTCCMAGTGGAACTGTTCACAGTGTAAAAACTCAATTAAAAAAACCCTTTGTTTTTACTTGCAGCTGCCACCAAATGTTTGTAAGGCTGAAGACAGTCTTGATACAAAGCATGTGCCTTCACAGCGTGGGACACAGACAAGAGAAGCCTTCTTTCATGCATTTCTGCCTTCCCATTATTGCCTCCTCCGCTGTTCAGTGATTCCTCCCCCAGCTGCTGGATTCAGACGAGCCCTTAAAGTGCCAAGAAGTTACACTACCATGTGGGAGAAGCAGAAGCCCCGGTGGGCGTCATCCAGAGGGTACTGGTTCCTCAACCCTAGTTGTCTTCCTGAGTCACCCAACAGCTCTTTACAGATGTATATCACAAGAGAAAGGTTAGTGAAACTTTGCAGATGAAAATTTGTGGGTGAGAGGGACAGTTACTCCCCTGATGTTCACCTTAGGTTGGCTACCATTGGTGGTCTTATTGTAGCCACTCATCTCAAAATGCTCTCTGTAGTAAATGATATCACACAGGGTTCCACTGACACAAGCACAGCACTCTTACACATATCCCTAAACCATGAAAAAAGGGGCATGACAAAGATCTGCTATTTCCCTACCACTGCCTGGCTTGAAATGGGACCCTCAGTTAACAAGCCATGGTAGACACTGAATTTGAAGAACTGAGCCAGTCACAGGTTGAGGATCTGCTGGTTATCTACCAACAAGTCTCTACAAAACTCCCAGAAGCTCTCGCCAAAGGGCGAATTTCTGTTCCATCTTCTTCTACCTTCTTGTCAGTGACACTGATGATTGTGCCCTTTTCACTTGAAGTTTCATCTTAAGGTTTCCATAAATATCTTTCTTGATCATTCATTCCTTGTCAGGTGGGTGAACTGAGAGAATCTTCCTTCTTTATGTGGGAGCAGAGAAAGATTTTCCACTGCAGTTTTTCACTTGCCATGAAGCAAAGGCGACACCTYCAGCTTCTTCTCAGGGGTTCCACACAGGGGCTCCCACCTATTCCCACACTACAGACCCGCTGCAGGCATGCATGGCAGCCCCTCATGGTCCAGGCAGAATCAAATCCCATCTAACCTTCTGTGTCCTTCTCCTGGTACCATGGGTCTTGCCCCAGAGCCTACAGTGTGGTGCCATAATATATTCTTTGTCACCTATTCGGCGCATAAACCTCAACAGATTTGGCTTTTTCAGCAGGAACCAAGATCTAGCCTTTTATGCCAAAATTCAGAAGCCWAAATTCACCAAGATCACCTTTGTATTCTTTCACCAACAAGAGCCCCTTGGCTGACTTCCTAACATTGACAGAAGTTCCGATGTATTGACAGACTTCTTAAGAGCTAGAACAGCTCTGGAGGTGACAGACAGACCTTTGCTCCCATTCTCTAATGGCAACTGGAAAACTAGTAGCTTTGGCCAGTAGGTTACACCTTCTCCCAGGAAGCAGGACCAGGAAGCCAAGAGCAACACGGTGTATGGGCTGAAGTCTCTCCAGCTCCTAGCAGTTTCTCTGAGCTAAAGACCACACTGCAGCAATACCAAACTCAGCTCCTGCCTGTCTCCAAAACAGACAGCTGCAAAGAAACTTCTGCTCTTGCTTCGGTCCTGCATGGAGCAGATCCAATCTCTCCCCAGAATGTGTTATGTCCMGTGCAGTGAGTCCCGAGGAGTAAGGGGTCCACCTAGTGCAGTCAGAGCAGTACTGCCAGAACCGCGGGCAGAGCGAATCACRCGTGTGAGCTTCACAGCAGCGCTGCAACTGACACTGCTGGCACCAAAGCCTTAACCCTCTGACCCTTAGAGGGAAAAAGAGACTCTCTGAAAGGGGCGGCACTCCACGTGGACAGCACTTGCTCCATCTACTGCACTGGTGTAGAGCAAGAAAAAGCAGGTTGAACCTGGCTAGGTGTTAACACATGGCACATTTACATTTAGCAAGTAGAGTAATTCAAGATGAAGCCTGCATGCTTACAAGGGCTGAAGGCAGGCTTTAGTCCAGGGGAAAAAAGCCTTGGTAGCTGCTACTTTGCTGCCTCTCCAGCACTACTGCTCCACTTCTATTTCCCATAAAAGATCCCAAAAGAGATTTGACCTAGGTCATTCTGTGTTAAAYGGATCAAGAATGGATCTTCCTGGTTCACAAAGTAATTCCTCTGGCCAACTTACAGTTATCCCAGCTGAAAAAAAATGAGTGTATCCAATATATTCTACCTACATGAGCTTTGAAGTCTTATGCTTTTCAAAGGCAGTTCTGGCTGACATCACCTTCAAGATCTGGAAGCATAAGGGCAGGGTTAAATCACCCTGCAGGGGCTTAGASAAGTCTTTTAACCAGATCCTTTTACTCCCTTTTATAAAATGTGACAGCTCTCTCTGATAGCAACATAACTAGGCAGATGTTGTTGACTGCAGAAAATGGAAAGGGTTAAACTGAAAGCCACTGCTCCACATCCTATCCRTGTGCATCCCTATGGAACAAAGTCAGAGCAGATTATATACAAGTTCCTGTAACATCTACTGATGAAATTGAAACTAGCTATCAACTCTGAGCACTAGAAATAAACAGGCAAAATATTGCTGTACATAGAAACTACTATATAGTTTAAAAAACATTGGGGAAGCTTAACAACAAAAAATGCCTGTGGCATGGAGTCTTAAAAAGCTCATGGTTTGCCATAGGTGGTTCCCTTGAGACCAAAGTCATGAAGTGCTCCCACACTCACGTGAAAGACTTGGATCTTAAACAGATAAAACACAAGAGAGGGAACAAAAATAGCTTCCCCATCTTTCCTTTCATCCAGAAGCAGGTGAATCACTGATTTAAAAGACATCTAGCAGCAGATAAAAACCACAGAAAATGACTAATCAAAAGGATGTTATTCCGGAGACTTCTAGATTTCCCATTTCACGGGAATCTTAGAAAGGAGTGGAGCTATTCCAGTCTTTCATCAAACCAGGCATGTTAGACAGAGACTAAATGGTAAAGCAAATTATGGAAAAGCTTCCCAGACAACTTCAAGTGAAAAGGACTTGAAGACCCTTAAACAGTCCAGATCTCCTGGACTCCAGATCTCCTCTGCCTGTATCAACTTAACTTCCCTTCCAGCTGGCAAAAGCAGGCAGCAAACACACTACTGAAACCTGAGTGTCTGTATGACCTAAAATTCCATGTCAGGCTTAGAAACAGCCTAAAATAGTACTGGAGCACAGAGAGCTGTGTATTTTATTTTTTTACATATATACAAGGTTTTTCTTTTTTTTTTTTTATATAAAAGACATAAGCTCTTAATTCTTCCTACTGAATTTTTTTGGTTTCACTTAACTCTGAAACAAGTAAAAACCATCATTCCAGGAACTTATAGCAAAGCCACCATAGGTTCCTTGGACCAAGAGAATCCTGCTCAGCAAGGAAAGAACAAAGTATCTGGAAAAGCTCACTGTGAGCAGAGAGTGGAGAGCCAGCAATTCTGGGAGGTACACGTGAAAAAGACTCCAAGTCCTATCCCAGAAGCATAAGCAACAGTAGCCTGAGAACCCAGATTCTACCCACATGTAAATGCACAAATAATGCCAATCTCATAGATTTTTTTTTAGTAAGAACTTTCAATAAACACACACACATACATATATATATATACAGCCTTCTCTTGCAGAGACAGTTAAGTAGTTCCACATTCAGGATAGGGCAGGCAAGTCAGCACCACCTAGCCAGCGGCTCACAAGGTGCTGAACATGGTCCTGTATGCATGCTCATGGTTACTTTATGTTTCTGAAGGGAAGGCCAACAAGTCTTGGAGAGAGGCTCAGTGCAAACACACACACAGCCGCAGCAATGTGTAACAGCTGTGTCACAGGGTAAGGGAGATGAGAGAGAGCAGCTGGGAAAAGAACAAACATAAACCCTCTGGAAACTGCCAGAAGTGCCTGCAAACAGTGTCCATCCATGGCAAGTCCAGTCAGAATTTGACAGAGAAGGAAGTCCCACATGAGCAACCCTTCTCTGCCTGAGGGTTGCTCACCACCTGGAAGGAGCTTCGGATCARCTCTTGGCTGTAGTCCACCATGGAACCCTTCACAAAGGCCAGGCTGTCCACATCCACAACCACACGGGCACCACCTTGTTCAAACACTCTGAAAAAAAMCAGCATATTTAACCATTAATTGTGCCAAAGACCTTACAGAGAAGCGCAGCTTGAGCACACTCCTTATCTCACAGGCTTCTTCCCTTCAGTGCAAGACACTATCATCTCACACATACCCCTGCTGCCATTTTTGTAAAGAACAGCAACATCTGAACACCACTAGGCCCCTGTGTCCTTGCCTGTCATCAGGATTGATAACTGTGTCCAAGGAAAACTTGTACTGGAACCCAGAGCAGCCACCTCCTTCAACCTGCAGCCTCAGAAATTCTGACCCTTCCGCAATCTCCAGCAGTCTCTGCAAATAAATAAAAGGAAGAGGATTAAAAGGCGTGCTGAACAAACTGTTGAACACTCAAACGTCCTCCCCGCGTGCCCATGGCAGGCCAGGAAGTGTGGAAACTCTCCCAGAGGGTTTTGTGGAAACCTTCCCTGCCGGACACCCCACCTTCACGCAGCTCTCGCTGAGGAAGACTTGTCCTTCGCTGGGGTCGCTCTCCGTCGGGCCCGGCTCGGAGAAGGACGATGCCCAGCGCAGCGAGGAGCCAGCTGCGCGGGCAGGGCCGGCCGGAGGCCTCGGCAGCGCTCGGGCCGAGCACGGCGGAGCTGGGCAGCGGCTGCCTCGGGGAGAAGGGAGAGGGGGAGCTCAGAGGGAGCCCCGCCGTGCCGCAGAAGCGGGCGGCAGGCCCGGCCCCCGCAACCACCRCCGGGGCCGCGCAGCGGGGACATGTGCTGCCCCCGAGGGAGGGTCCAAGGGGCCGAGCGCCCAAGGGAACGGTACCTCGTCCGGCCGCCCAGCGCCAACATCCACCACCGCCGCAGCGCCGCCGGCGCCGCCATGCCGGCCCAGCCCCGCCCCGCCGCCATGGCGGAAGTGCGGCCGCGGCGGGCAGGGGGAGCCGCGCCCACACCGGGCGGGCCCGGGCGCGGTGTCACCGGGGCGGGCAGGAGGAGCCGCG
>NW_026623232.1:4960915-5188468 GCF_030028575.1 Malurus melanocephalus
CACACCGGGCGGGCCCGGGCGCGGTGTCACCGGGGCGGGCAGGAGGAGCCGCGGACACACCGGGCGGGCCCGGGCGCGGTGTCACCGGGGCGGGCAGGAGGAGCCGCGGACACACCGGGCGGGCCCGGGCGCGGTGTCACCGGGCGGCCGTGGCCATTCGCTACCAGGCTCGCGTTTGGTTTTAGTAAACGCATTACGGTGCTGGAGCTTCGCACAAAGGCACGAACCTGCCGCTCKCCCTTGAAGACTGTGAAAAACGAAGTTCACTCTCCTGTTAAAATTTAAAAGTTTAATAAATGACAATAGGGGACAGAAAGCAAAAGGATAGGGTGCCCGAGGGGACGCCGGGTGCTTGGCCATCTGCCAGAGGCACACCTGATATGACAGAGACCTCTTTAAATACTTTCCGTGTTGCATCAGCTTAATGCTTATTCATAGGCATTTATGCATATTCAGATTTTTCCAGGAACTGTTTAACATGGATCCGCCTTTTTAGGGCATGTGCAGTGATACTTACGGTTTAARTCAAAGTTACAAGATGTTTATGAGGCTTATTGATTGAAAACTTTATATAACCGTTTTACATATTATCAATATATAATGTAATAGCTTTCAATATATTATCAATAATAGCTTTTTCATATATTGTTATAAGCTTTTATATAGAGTATTAGCAACATATAGTGTACCAGCTGGGTGTAATCTAGCCAGCTAGATTAGTGCCTAGACCAAGTGAAATTACCAAGAAGCATAAATCAAAAAAGTTCTATAGAAGTAGACAAAGTAGATGCTATATAGAAGAACAGTAGAGAGCACTAAYGAGAAMTTAGCTGATGGACAAGACAGTGAGCTAAAAAATGAAATATGAAGACCTAGAAGACTAGAAAAAAACATAAACATCACAACTACACATGCCCTAAAGACAAAAGTAAAAAGTCCATCATAATGAAGGAGACAGTCTCTCATTAGTGGGAAATACCCATGACCACCATGAATTGAAGATGACAGAAGCATACTTGCAAAACTGTAATATCTTGTATTTCCGTACCCATATATAGTAGTAAGCCTAGTGACAATGATAATATTACACCATACTTACTGTATAAATACACATGTATAAATACATGCCAATTTTAAGCAAAGGCAGGTGAGTTAGGAGAAGAAATCCCCCTCACCTCCAGCACTATACCAGTGCTGCAATAAACAAATACCTGCTCTATAGACACCAGTCTATGAAGTTTTATTTCTAGCCTTTTTCAGGCATAAGCAGTGATGAGGTTTATGTTCCTAGGGTCGCGTATGTGTGATCCCTTATTCCATAGTTTTAGCAGATGGTCGTTGATAGGGAAGTGTCCGTAGCAGGGGCCCCTGATGGGTCACAACACCCCTGGGCTGTCCATGTAGATATGCTTGTCTGAAGGYTGGGGGTCCCATCAGYTAGGTTCCTTTGTGYAGCAGAGGACGGACGTTCCACGAGCTCTTTTGACCAAATGGCTTCTCCACTACACATTCTAAAGTCTCTCTTCCTTCCCCCGCTACCCTTGGGTGTGAGGATTTGTGCTGATTTGGCAGCCCACAGCCTTGGGGCTATGGCCTCTACCCCAGAGATGCTACGCTGTGATCCTTCTCTCATGTATTCTTCTCTCCTTAYATTTTTGATCAGTGCAGCTGCAGCCAGGGCCCCATTCAAAGTCTTAGTGGCTCTCTGTGCAGCTTTTGTMTAGTTTTGCTATAATATGAAAAGAGTCCTTTATGGAAATGTTTAAGTCACAAGCCATAACACTTCAGTTATTGCAAGTTAACCACAAGTACCCTAAAATARCATCAGCTATATTACAGCTATATCTGAGTTAAAAAATAAAAACAAAACCACCAGTGATTATTTCACCGTTATGTTTGTGTAACTAAACTACTTATGCAAAAAAGGCAACATTGTACACATAGCACCCATCTTAATATCTGTGAAAGCTGACACTGTAATATGTGTTTATAACAAGGATGTTCACAGCCATGAAGCAGTGAAGAGTAATAAAATATACGCTGTAAGCATTGTGTATAAAGTGAGCTCTGTTTGTCAGTGCGTGYTTGTCCCGGGATTAGCCGTGAGGTTGCTCATCCTGGGCAGAACCCAGAGAAAGATCACGGTGCCACGGCAGGGGATTTGGGCAAGAAGAAGAGCAAACACAGGGCCAGGACTGGGGGTTTTTAGGGTTTTTCCCCGATCCCAGCCTTTCCGGTTTGCTCTCCTTTATCAGGTGGGGACTCAGCTCAGAAATCGCGGTGGCGGCCAGTCTTCCTGCACTCGAGCGCTTGGCCCAGCGCTGCCCACTGTGCTCAGCCTCACACCTGCAGCGCCCCTCGGCTCCCACCGCAGCAAGGGTGGGAAGAGAGACCCGGGTGCCGAGTGGGCTYACCCGACCCCAGGCAGGTCCCTGCAGCCGGCCAGGACACGTTTCCCTCCCATGGTGGTTTAAGCTCCTCCTGCCATGTGACAGTGGCCTGGCCGGTCGATCACGCATGCACTTGCGGTAAAAAAGTCTTTATCTCTTTCTTGATCATGTGCTTCTGRGGGAGGAATCCTGTTCCTCAGCCCTAGCCAGGCATGTGGAGAGTCATACAATGACTGTGTGGAAGACCGGTGGAAGAAAACCTGTCATCCYACCAGAAGGTGATTTACTGTCAGGGGACTTCAGGACCTTGTCACAGTTTGCTCTAAGCAAGGTGATGTTTCTGTAACCACGTGCCTTTGCTTATTTATTCCACCCTGAGCATGTAAATAAMGACTGGTTTGAGCTGCTTAGTTTTGCTTACTCTTGGGTTAGCTCTAATGATGCAAGGATAAAGCCAGGAAAAGTGCCACAGGCAGAGTACCAGAGGGGTGGTTGATGAATCTTCATCAGGCATATTGGAACACTGAATGTTAAAAAAAAAAATTGGAGTGTTTCTCGATTATTATCAATGTGGCATCCCAAAAGCTGGCAACTTTGGAGGAGGGAATCAAAACCTCCTGGGACAAAAGGCAAGGAAGGATCATGCCTGATTTATTTCCACATTGCATTGGCTTTCTTACTCCTTTCAGGGTGCATTAGATTCATCTTGCTGCATTTTCTCCATGTTGTGGCTGTATTCACTGTGAATACCTTTTGGAGAATGGATGTAGCCCCAAAAACCAGACACTTACTTTGTAGTTGCCATCATTTYTACTGGTGTTAAGTGACAGAAGTGTGACAAGTAACTTCAAGGGTCTTTGAGACATTGCTGAGATGATTACTGCAGACTGAAAGAATGAGAAAAAGGCCAGCTAGCATCACTCACAGTTAATTTAATATAGTTAATAATCTACTATGCTGAGGAGAGACTCAGGTGCTGGGGGCAAGTTTTTGGTGTGACAAGGGGAGGTGGGTTTAACTAAGGAGAAAAGCTGCTCCCTTGCATCTCTTATCACTGGCCATCTTTTTCTTCATTCAGCTATGTGGTAGAGGCATGGTTGGTTGCTTTTTTTCAGAGTCACAGTGTAGTTTTTCTTCCCTCTCGGGCTCTGAATTTGTTAGTCATCTTGTTCCTAATAGCTGGACACAATTTGTTTTAGAGTTTGTGTTTTGATTTTCCATTCTTATTCTGGTCTGTGGTGCCTGGGTTTGGGGAGTTCCTTTAGCTCTCTTTAAGCACACTGTATTGAAGATATTTGTCTGAGAGGTGAATTCTCTAGATATTTTTCTCTCTTCTCCTCTGTAATATGATGCTAAAATCATCTTGTATCTATTTTGAAGGGAAACTAAGCATGTTTCAGTGCTTGAGAAACTGGTAATAAAAAAACCTCTGGTGTGTTGAATGCAGGAGTGGATGTAATGAATTTAAATGTGAATTCTGACAATCTGTAGCAATAGGWGCATGTTCTGGCTGAAAGAACAGTTAAATTGATTAGTCTCTTATGTGGATTTTCTTGAGAACCTGCCTGCTGTATTCACTGACGCTGTAGTGCCTGCAAGCGCATCTGTTTACTGAGCTGCGAGTGTAGTGCTGTTAGACGGATTTGGATTAATCAGGTGTAGAGAGCTGATGAGGTGGAACTTCAGGCTTTTTCCTTGTGTAATAGAGTTGGTTGAACTACAGAAATTAAGAACTCGAGTATCAGTCTTGCTGCAAATAATTTGTCTGCTAGCTTTCTTAGTCTTACTCTGGTGTTTCTGCAGTGCAGCATAAGATCCCTGTGGTGTTGGTAATCTGAAAGGACCTCCATCTGCAAAATGAGACCAGCCTAAAGATGATTTGAATCTTTCTCAAGCAATGTTTTATTCCAATGGGATCTGGAGGCTTATGCYTGTTATCAGACACCAAAGGGGGCATGTGCCTAAAAGCAAGGTCTGTTTGGCCCAAGATGCTTGTGCTGCCCTGAGGAATTTAGACTTTAGAGTGATGTTATTGCAAAACTGGCACCATCGTAATGTATGATATCAGCTAAAATCCTTGGGCAGAAGGTTTCTGCTTCTTTCTTCTGTAAAGGCCTTGGCTATAGATTTACAGATTTACATTTATTAGGCTTTTTATTTCTCCAGTTTTGGGTGCAGGGAGGAGAAATAGACATGTTAATTTTGATCCTAGATTCAATGATTTTTAGTTCGAAGCCTTTGAAATATGTGTTGACTTGTATGTATGTAGTCACTGGCACTGTGTAAAAGCATCTGTGAAGCAAAGATGGTGAGTGGTTTCACAGGAAGGCATCCTGATTTAATGGGCTATGGAATTTGCTCCCGAGCACATTCCAAGCACTGCTTATCCTGTGAATGTGTGACAGTACTTTATGGTGCTGCTGTGACCTGACTGCAGTTCTGTTCCCGGCAGCCAGATAGGCAGCTTTGTTTACCATCTGTAAGACTTGAAGGATGGGGATAACTGAAGCCTTTTGAAGGGCATGCTTTCCCATGCRCAAGGAAAAGCCTTTATCTGGGTCAGTTATAAAGTGTGCTAGGTGGGCTTAAAGACATGGTTTAGTCTCAGCAGGGAGTCATTTGGGGTGTTTTTGGTATTTTTAGKTTTTTTTTAATAGGGCTGCTGCAAGCACCCGGGTATGCATGCCTCTGCAATACTTATTCCAAATCTTAAAAAAAAAAACCCCAACATTTAAAAGCTCCATAGCCCTGTGACACCCTTTGCAGAGGGCCTGAGCAAAGCGTGGGATGCCACCTCTGAGTCACTTGGCTGTGCAGCTGCAGCTGAGCAGGCAGACACCTCACTGGAACAGAGGTCTGAAGCAGGGACGCTGTGTCARCTCTGCCGTGTTCCTACCAAATCAGCACTCATGTGCCTTTCTACTGTGTTCCTGATATGATCCCAGAAAGGCTAAAATTTGCTACCATGTGAAGCTGATGAAAAGTTTAAACTTTAGCTTAGGTTACATACTTTGAAGCATCGTTGATTTGTCTTGGCATCCACAGCATAAAGCAGGGAGTCTCTGGCAATTCACGAGTTTGAGAAACGGGACTGACGTGTATGTGTGCTCTGTGAAAGGTGCCAGTCACACCAGGTACTCAGCAGATGTAACTCTTGGCACAATGTTATGCAAACAGGTTTCAACATGCAGAAGGTGAGGTATGGGATACAACGAGCAAGGCCACGGACTAGTCTACTACTGAAGCTTCGTGGGCTTTATGTTTGTTCCCCTTTCAGTAGGGGCAGCAAAAGAGCTTCCCATGGCATTGCCTGTATCTGAGCCCATCCTCCGGCTACTGCTCTTGGCGCTGGCTGTCCCAGGACAGCCCAGGAATGGAGATGTCCAGTGGCAGAGCTTTTGGAGACGGTGTCTGGCTGACTGGCWGTTCAAGGTCTGTAGTTCCAGCACACCACCCCCATCACTCCCGGGCTGTCCCGCCTTCCCCCGTTAGCCGGTGCTCCCACCGCCCATCCCCGGCCGCAGCCTTGTCCTCGGCACGGCGGCGAGGGTGAGCAGTCCGTCCCCCCGGCCACCCCCGGGCGCGCTCGGTGGCTCCGGTCGGGAGGCGGGGCTCGCCCCAGCTGACCGGCGGACGGTCCATCCCCCCGGCCACCCCCGGGAGCGCTCGGTGGCTCCGGTCGGGAGGCGGGGCTCGCCCCAGCTGACCGGCGGACGGTCCATCCCCCCAGCCACCCCCGGGAGCGCTCGCTGGCTCCGGTCCGGAGGCGGGGCTCGCCCCAGCTGACCGGCGGGCGGGGCCGCCTCGCTCATGTGACCCCGCGGAGCCGCTGCCGCCGCCGTCGTGCCCGCCGCTGCCGCTGCTGTTGCCGCTGCTGTTGCTGCCGCCATGGTGCCGTCCCCGCTCGCCCTGCTCCTGGCGCTGGGCGCCGCCGCCACCGCCCTGGCCGAGCCCCTCCGCTTCGTTGACTGCGGTGAGTGGCTCCGGCCCGCGGCCGCGGKGCGAGTGCAGCAGCGGGGGGAGACGGCCCGGTAATCCCGACTCTTCCTTGCAGGTTCCGTAGACGGCAGCATCCAGGAGGTGAACGTGAGCCCCTGCCCCACTCAGCCCTGCCTGCTCCACAAGGGGACATCCTACAGCATCAATGTCACCTTCGCCAGYAGTAAGGAGCACATCTCCAGCGGGATGGGCAGGGGCAGGTGATCCCTCTGTCCCACTGCTGGGAGGGTAGAGAGGCGGCTGGAGAAGGGTCTGGGTGGGAGGAAGAGTGTCCCTTAGATGTGTTCTCGCAGCTTCTGGGGTATGTGAAGGGTGGGGTGTGCGGTATACATGTGTTCTCCGTGTTTTGCAGAGATCGACAGCCAGGGCAGTAAAGCAAGGGTGTATGGAGAGATGTTGCACGTGGACATACCCTTCCCTATTCCTGAGCCCGATGGATGCAAGTCCGGGATCCAGTGCCCAATTCAGACGGGCCATTCCTACAGCTACCTGAACAAACTCCCTGTGAAGAGCGAGTACCCCAGTGTAAGTATGCAGGCAGCAGGTCAGCTCCTCAGCTACTGCCTATACTGGGGTAGTCTCGTCACCTGCCTTTAAGGGAAAACACCTTGCTCTGTTCTGGTGAGAGAGAGMAGACTCCATAGACAGTTTGGTGTTCTTTCTGCCATATGATAGTTTCAAGTTCCCACTTTGGGACAGACCCAGCAAAGGAAGCAGCCTGGCTCCAGCTGCTGAGAAGTGACTCCAGCTGCTCCAGTGTCTTCCTATGCTGTGCCTCTCACCAGAGCCTGCTGCCTGCAGCTGAATGCTCTCAGGCTGGGGGTACTTGACTCTGTAGTACAGTTCGGCTGGGGGTGCTGCAGGATGTTTCCATGCTACTTTCTCAGCGAGTGGGAATCTGAGTGCAGTGTGTGGAGTTCTTCTGTGTCATGCAACTGTGTCCTCCGTCCACAGACCATGCTCCAGGAATCACTGCATGAACATGGTGCATCTTTTGCACCCAAGGAGAGTGCCCCAGCTCTGTCCTCCTTGTGCAGAACTCCTGTTCCACACAAGTGATAACTTTTCTCCCCATGCCCTTGCCTTAAGATTTCCTGAATGTTCTCATCTTCCTCTGCTTCTCTTTCAGATTAAACTGATTGTGAAGTGGGAGCTGGTAGATGACAAGGACCAGATGTTGTTCTGCTGGAAGATACCAGTGCAGATTACCAGCTGAGGAGCCCWGCCATTAGTAGGGCCTGGGGAGGGGAAAACCAGAAACAACACAGGCCAAATTCTTTTATATGATAAGCATTTCTTACTGCTTCCTTCAGAGCTCTGCAGCGTCTGAGCAGCCAGCACTGTGTTCCTTGCAAGATCAGTCATGGGCAGAGCACTCTTACTGTGTTTAGTGACACCCCTGGGGTGTTCTAGCAGCTCAAGGGGCAGCAGTGTCTGCTGCAGGAGTGACTGAGCATCATCCTCCAGCCGCTCTGCTAGACATGGAGCTGTCTGTCCTCACAAAGGAATTTCTCAGTGATGAACCTGGCTATTGTCTGAGCTGCTACCTGGTAACCCTTCAGTGCCTCTTCTAGAATGCCAACTGCATCCACCCTCCCATGTTTCTCCTGCTTTGTTGTGATCGCGATGCCCCTGGGACCTGCATATGCTATCCATGCATATGAGGGAAGGAGAGGAGCCTTTCCCTGAGCTGACAGCCTGCTTTGTCCCGGGCCCCTGCTCAAGCCAACAGGACCTGAGCTGGGAAAAGTTTCTTTTTGTGGATGCAAAGCCAAATGGCGTTCAATGTCTGTGCAGGGATGATTCTTTCTCTAACCAATGGTTTGCACTACTACTAACTTGGAGCTGTTGCGAGCTCCTGAATCTCTTTTTATAACTTTCCTTTTAATAAAGACGAGACAAAATCTGCTTGTGTTGTATTCTGTGAGTGGAGAGGGGCAGGAGGAAAGCAGAGTGGCTGTGTGTTCTCTAGTTGGGGATTCAGCTGGTCTTACCTGAAGGCATGAATAGAAGTGGTATGCTGGCCTAAGCGTGGCTAACTTGGAAGCAGCCAAGCATCTGTGTTGCTGGCATCCAGCTGGCAGCGTCTTGCTGTGCTCCTGCCTTGCTAGTCCTATGCAGGCTTGAAATTGTGCAAAGGCTCCCTGAAGAGGTGGTGGTGTAAAGCATAGCTTTGCTTGCCGCAGCTGGGGCTGGAACAACAACTCCCAGACCTGCCAGAGAGCTCTTACCAACTGCAGTGACTACCAGTTCTCATATGGGAATTGCAGCCCCCTTGTGTGAGAACAAGGCAGGGTGTGAGCAGCTACAACTTCAGTGCTGTCTCCTGCGACTGGAGTTGGCTCCTGCCACTGATGCTGGGCTGGGGATTTGGTCCCTGGCAAAGGTCTCTGCTCTGGCTGGGGAGCAGGAGGAGGCTATATGCCAGCTGAGAGGACTAMGAACTGGCATACAAGCAGGATGGTCCTGCCCTTGGCAGAGGCAAGACAAGCACAGCTCTGACAAGCCCCAGTGTCTTGAGCCACAAGAGCCCAAAATAAATGTTTTATTTAACAACATGAGAGAAGTTTCCAGCAGACTTGGTTAAAAAAAAAAAGAATCACCAACAACTTTACAGAAAGGAAGCTGGACCTGCTCCCCCTTCCCCTGCCCAGCCAGCACGGGCCACCAAGTGTGGGGCTAAAGGCCACACGGAGAGCTGGCCCTGGGGCCCCTTGGGCCTCTCTCCCGTGCTCCAAGGTTAGGCAGCAGCTCTAGAAAGCTGGGGTGGAAYGCCCCTCTTAAAGCTCTGGGCTGGGGGCTGGATGCTTCACAAGGAGTGGGGCCAGCACCCGCAGTGTGGGTAAGGCTTGTCACTAGGTCAGTGCAGCAATGGCAGGGAGATGAACCCCCTTTCCTGGCAGGGTGAGGGGGAGAGGCTGGGGCTGTGTGACAGGGAAAGGTGTCCTGTGAGCCTCCATGGCACAGGGCAGGTGACAGGTGCTGAGGGCTGGGGYTGGGCTCTGCTGCAGGAAGAGCAGGGGCTGGCAGAGCCAAGATGGGTGCGGAGGCTGAGAGCTCAGCCCTGACCTGTAGAGAGAGGTGGCAGGGAAGTTATGCACTTCAGAGGGGAAGGAACAAAGAGCCTTGAGGCACCCACAGCCCCACGGGRCTTTTCTCTGTGCTCCCAGGTCCCAGAGCCACATGCAGGGGAGCACCCTCACCCCTGCTCTCCTAGAGCTACGCGGCTGCTGGGTTCTGGGCTGTCTGGGGCACGCAGTGGTGTGACCGGGCCAGGGCCACGTAGCCCGGCAAGCATTTGCAGCGGTAGGAGCCCTCTGTGTTCTCACAGGTGCCACCTCGGCAGAGAGGCTCAGGGCTGCCCACCTCTTCACACTCGTTGATATCTGCAAGGAGAATATTCACACTCATTGATATCTGAGCTGGTGCTACAGTGAGTAGTCCCAGCCCACAGCCATGTGTCCCTGCCACTCCCCTGGCCCCTTCCACACAGGTTCTGCCTGCCCTGTTCCCCAGTCAGTACCTCCAGGATGTCCACAGTGACCCCACCAGCCTCCTGTGCCCTCAGGGTATCTGAAGAGCATCCTTCGTATCCAAGGGTGGCATCCCCAGTATCCTCCAGCACAGTACTGAACCTGCCCCATGAGCTCCAGATAAGAGCCCCTCCATCATCTGTGGCTGGTGACACCCCCTGGTTTGCGGTTTTCTGCTACCAAGTTGTGATAGCCTAAGATTTTGGGAAAAGGCCACCTCTAGCCTTGAAAGTGCCCTTTTCTGATCCAGCAAGGTCAACCGGGCAAATGATGGTGGCCCTGAGAGGTCGATTATCATCTCCAGCACCAGAACACAGAGGGACTTCGTGCTGCACAAACAACCGCTTATTTTCTTAACCTGCAAACTGTGCCAAAGGGCTCAGCTGGCCAGCTCATCAGGCTGGAGTGTGCACGTGAGCCCCACAGCAGCTGCCCTAGTGTGACAGGTCTGCTCTGCTAAMTGCACTCACCCGGACACCCTCCCTGAGATACACCAACTTGTGGTGGGGCCATGAGTGGCCAGAGGCACCCCTGTACACCCCAGAAACATTGTTTGCACCCACAGGACTGCCAAAACCCAAATCCTCACTGCCAAGGCACATCCAACCCCTCTGACCACAAACTCCAGACTCAACTCAGAATCAACAGATCAGCAGGAAGTGGGGAGGAGCTGATGGGTTCAGCTGGCCACCCAAGGGAGACAGAAGACCCCAGCAGTAGCCAACAGACTCTGAGAGGACCAAAGTGCTCTGCCACTCCAGGGATCTCGGGTTATCTTTAGCAAAGGTGGAGGGGACTGTATGGCAAAGAAAGAGAAATGCAACTCCAGGCAGGGATTCTGGAAGCAAAACTTTCAGTGAGCTAAAAGAAAGCACAGGAAGAAAGGGGGAAGCATGAGAAGAGAGAGCTTGAGGAACATGGTAGTCTTCACACACAGCCAAACCAATTGTTAAAAGGACACTGTGGACGTGCATTAAGCCTCAGGATCAGACATTCCCATGAACGGGATGGCTTGCTTGGAAGCCCAAGGAGAAGTTAGGCATATCAAGGGAGATGTGCCCTGCAGCTTTGGAAGCAAGGGGAAGTAAAACCTGAAAGAACAGGCAGGCTGGTCTGGCCACCAAAATGAGAGGAGAAGTAAACAAGGACATTAGCCCAGACACCCAAAAGCCAGAAGCAACAGAGTAGTGCTAGAGTCTGCACCAAGACATGGAGTTTGCCCACTTGGGCAGGGGTGGGGGCACACAGCACACCTTACAGGCATGGGAAGTGCTGCAGCAGCTCCAGTATTCTAAAGGCCTGAAGTCAGCAAGGTAAAACCATGGGATGACTAAGAACCAAGCAGGAGAACTGAAAGGAAGAAAACCAGGCTGCAGTGTGATTAGTCCTGCTAACCAGGCTAGTTAGTTCAGGATAGAAAAAGCAGCAAGCAAAGGCTCCATAAATGCGTTAGCAGGAAACAATGAGGAATGTCAGTCTACTTCTTATCAACAGAGGAAACAAAAGCAGTCGAGCTGGCTGGAGCAAGCTAACACAGGCTTTGTTCCAGCCATCATAAAAACACTCGTGATGATCAGACAGGGCACAGACCATGTTTGAAGTGTTTAAACAASGGTGCAGGAGCACAGAGAGGGGAAGGCCACACTGTGATGGAGAGGTTCAACAAACAGATATAAAGCAGTTACATCCGTATTGCTAAMGGTTTGCGGCATCTCAAGTTCACATGGCTAAGGCTGCCTGCAGTCCCTGAAAGGCTGACAGTTCTCTCTCAGACAGAAGCATAAAGGAGGCCTCAGAGAAGCAACAAAGGATAAATCTTGTAACCACCTTCAAAAACAGAGAAGGGAGAATCCAGAATGACCGTCTGCTCAACCCCCTTAAGCAGTTCAGGTTTGAGAGTGATTAGCTCATGGCCCTCTAAAGAATAACAGGATCATTAAATAGCTGGTGCGGATCAGTTAAGGCCTGATTACATTAAGCCAATCTGGTTCTCTTCCCTGACCTGACAACTGGCCTGTCAGATAARGGACAAGTAGTGGATATGATGTGCCTTGGTCATGGTGAGGATTTCAACACACTCTCACATGACACACTCAAACAGATTGAGAAAATACCCCCTAGATTAAACTCTGGCAATTGCACAATGGGCAGCATAGGTGCATTCCAAAGACAATTAGCAACACCTGGCTTTTACAGTAAACGCCCTTTAAAGAACAACCTGCAGGGGGCTGTCCTTACCCCTACTCCATGCAAATGTTGTCATTAAGGTGGATGAAGGAAGAATCACCACGCTTATAAAATGTATGTGTGTGACACCAGACTGCACTTTGAAGGGTTCAGACATTTTCCGATAGAGGAGATGTGGTCCAAATTGAACCAGGCAAAATTCACTGAAGGCATATGCAAAGCACTATGGCCAAGGAAAGGRAAACAGTGCACAAATGCAGAAGAGAGAGAAACATCTCAGGCAGCCATTCTGCACAACTGCATTTGGGGTGGCAGAGACCATGGGTTCTGTACGAAGGAACCACACTGTCGTATTGTACAATAAAGATGCCCTGAGTTGAAGCAAGTGCTGTGCCTAAGGAAAAAGAGGGTCTTCATCTGTTAAGTGCCTCAGCTCTCAGCCGGCTTGGAGAGACACAATGTGAAATAGATGGAGACAGGGCATAGGGATGTGGAGGAAATGCAGAGAGATTTAGAGACCATGTGTCATAGGGCAGGGTGGAAAGTGAGTAATTTCACCAGGGCAGTATGTAGAGGATTGCAGTGTAGAGGAGATGGTGAATGTAGAGAACATTAATCACAGTAACAATGGTTTGTCATACACAAGAGTGGTATAAGAAGACAGGAGCCATCAGCCGCTCTCGGTGATGCCCAGAGCTGCCCTTATGGAGCTGTTCAGCAGAAAGCGGCTGGCTGAACCTCCACGAGGGCCCCCCCCGGCCGCACGGGAAGGAGCCAGGAGAGCGGTACCGCTCCTGCTGCCGTCCCGGCTGGCACCGGCAGGGAGCAGCCGCGGGCAGGGACGCGGGGCCGCACTCACCCACGCAGGCCATGCGGGTCATGTCCAGCTGGAAGCCGTCGAAGCAGTCGCAGGTGTATCCCTCCGGGACGCGCACGCAGCGCCCGTTCTCGCAGCCGTTGAGGATCCCACAYTCCTCCGCCTGCAGCCCCTCGAAGCCCTCGTAGAGGCCTGGAGGGCGGCAAGGTGGGGGCAGAGCAGGGTGAGCCTCAGCCCAGCCATGAAGGGGACATCAGGCATGCAGAAAGACAGTGCTGGTGGCACCAGGACTGACTGGCTTGGAACAGTCAGGAACACAGCTTGCTCCGAGCCTGGAGCAGCATGGCTGGGCTGGGAACTGCCAGGCAGTCCCCAAGGACGCAGTCGGGGTGGGAAGGCACTTCTCCGGGTCTCCAAAACTCACCAGTTTGGCTGGGCAGGTAGCGAGGTGGAGACTGCACTGGGCCATGGTGGAAAGGGCTGCCACGAAACTCAGTGCTGGGCTCCCTCCGAGGGAAACCAGCATCGGGGTTTCCATACTCAGACTCCAGGTAGTTGTAGTAGGGGCTGGCAAAGCCATAGTGGGGGTCTTCCAAGCCCGGTCCGTACTCATACCGAGGTCTTTCTCGGAGCTCAGCCCCTCTCTCACTGTCTTCACTGGCCCCATTACACAGGAAAGCAAAATCAGCTGCAAGTGGGGAGAGAAAAGAAAGGTCAGTGCAGCCTGGCTCAAGGTCCCCTATATGACCAGAGGGCACGCATCCACRCTGGGTCAGCAGAGCCAGGCCTGCATTCAGTGCCCTCCAAAGCGGCACTTCTGCAGTTTGTTGATCATCAAGAAGACTAGCTCCTGTCTGGGGCCAGCAGGTCCTTGAGCAGTAGGAACCCCAATTCACAGGGTGCTCCCATCCCTGACAGCCACTACCTCCTAAGCCGTGCAGAGGTAGTGGGATGCCCAGGGCAACTCTCCCCTCAAACACCCTGGAGTCAGTTCCAAGTACATTCTACCCACTGGTGCAGCTCTGCCCTGGAGAAGTGGGGGGTTTACCTTCTCCTTGGGCTGCTTCCAGCAATGCAGAGACCTTGTGCAGCAGGTCTGCACAACATGACAAGTGGCGGCCCAGCTCATTCCCACCTCTGCTGGGAGATGCTTGTCCATGCCACTTCACTTACCAGAGGACCTGTGGGGACAAAGTGCACAGTTCTGGCCCCAGGCTTCACCAAGTCGGCAGCAGCACTCAGTGTATGTAGTCTGCTGGCCATGCAGCAGGTCTTGGCAGATGTAGTCAGCAACAGTCTGCCAGCAGACGTCCAGGTGGATTTCATACTCCTCCGAGGCATCTGTGAGTGACACAAGCAAAGGATACCAAAAAAATCATCCAGAGGAGTGCCTGTCCATCTTGATCCAAGAGGGATGACCATATGCTCCAGCTCCTACCCACTCCCTGCCCTGGCTGCACCCTGTGCTTGTGCTGGCACACCTCAGCCAGATACTAAATTCCCACCCACTGCTCCCTCTTGGAGAACCCAGCCATGGGGCAGGATGTGTGGGGTAAAGGTGTGCTGTGGTGGGAGATCAGGCTCACCTGCCCTGCTGGAGAAATTCACACACCGGTTGCCAGTGGCATCCAGCACAAGAGGGAGGCTGCAGAAGCAGTGGTAGGAGCCTTCCGTGTTCAGGCACTCGCCATTGATGCAGTACACTTCATTCTCACACTCATCCTGATCTGCCCACACACAAGGACAGAGCAAAGTTTCAGGCTGGCAGACGTGAGCAATGTGACCCTTTTCCTCCCAAAACAGGGACCTCCAGGGCTCCTGCCACCTCCTCTCTTGCTCCCCAGCAGGGTCCCAGGAAGCCTGTAACCTAGACTTGGCMCAGCTAGGACAAGTCTGGATGCAGCAGCATGGCTGTCCCTCTGTGTGCAGTGGGGTGCCCACTGCTCTTTGAGGCCATCTTACCAACACACTCAAGCCTGCTGGAGTCATAGAAGTATCCTGTACGGCAGAAGCACTTGTAGCCTGGCACCGTGTTCAAACACTGTCCGTTGCGGCAGAACTCAGAGCCAAATATCTCACACTCGTCCATGTCTGAAAGAGGGATGGAGGGAGGGCAAGTGTCTCAGGGAGCAGAGCCAGGTGCTATACCTGCAGAAAGCCATCACGGAACCTTACCTGGACCATGGACAGGTCCCTGAGTGAGCCCCCCACCTCTCCCACAGGCCCCATGCTTGGGAGCAAAGGGGGAAGCATCCACAGAGCAGAAGRAGGGATGACATGGAACAGGACACTTTCACAAATATGAAACTCATGTGTGTCTCAAGAACACAATCCCCCCAGAGGCGAAGTGCCAAAGACTGACCACTGAAAGAGACGTGTCTTAATGGTCCCCATCCCTGGTGAGATTGGTGAAACCCTTTAAATGAGAGATTTGCACCTAGAAAGAATCACTGCCAGCTACGAGGCAGGACTGGAGGGAGCTCAATGATATTGGCAATCTGGGATTTCTCTGGATGGGGGAAAACTACAGCAAGATGTTAGCAGACCCCATGACAGGCCTGGGGAAATAGCTCTGTTGATGCATTTTCAYGCAGAGCTTTACATAGTGCCCTCCCTTGTACCCCTTGAAGAAGGAAAAGAAAATGGTGCTAGTACCTGTGAAAGAGACTTTTCCTGAGAGCAGATCTTCCTGTGGAATATAGCCTTTCCCGAGAGGGCAGATTTCTTGGTACTCCACTGACCAAGATACAGATGCCAAGAGGAGAGGGATAGAAAAGAAGCAGCTCGTTAGTGCAATCAAAGTGGAGCTGGCAGGCAGAGCATTGGCCCTGCCTGGTGGTGGGGCCACAGTCTTACCTGTGCCTGGGATGGGGCAGGGGTAAGTCTCACAGTTGTCACCCCAGGCTGCCCCCACAGTACAGCAGCACTCCTCTTTGGTGATGTTCTTGGCCAGGACGCTGTCACACAGGCGAACGTCACTGATGTGGTAGTAACACTGCTTGCGCTCTGCGCTGTCAGAGAGGTGGGCTGCGTGTGTGTCGGAGCCCTCTAGAAGACAGCAGAGCAGGGACGGGATGGGGTCCTTGGYACCCCAACACAGCATCCCATACCTAGGAGGTCCCAGAACACACCCATCACCAGCAGTGTGGCCTTCCCTGGTCCTCACTTTCAGCCTTCTGAGCTCTCCCCAGACGAAAACATGCCCACATCTGTGAAGGCTTGTACCGCCCTGTCAGCACCTCAGCTTTATCTCACCCCAGCCAGGGCTACCACGCTCTAGCTCTAGCTGCCACCCATGCTCCATCCCAGCTGCCTACTCACCCATGGCAGCTCGGGGCTGGCACTGTCCTGCCTCTGTGTTGTACTCCTCGTGGTCACTGGGGCAGAGGCACAGGAAGGATCCCTCCACATTCTCGCAAAGCGCAGTTCCRCACACGGCGACCATCAGTTCACATTCATTCACATCTGCAAAGCAAGGGGCACCAGTGGGCAGTGGGAGCCCTGCCTCTGTATGGGCAGCCTGTGTTTATGGTCTGCAGCATGAGGCTATCCTGCAGCAGGGAGATGAAAGCTGCKAGGGACGAGCTGAGAGCTGTGTTCAACACAAGTCTGGCAGCAGCCTCATGCCCTTGTCTCAGTGAATTCAGAACCTGAAACCCAGTTGGCTGCCAGATCACAGGATCATCTAGGTGTGGAGGYTTCCAGTCCAACCCACTGCCCAAAGCAGGCTCAGTGAAGGGATCCTACCAGGCTGCTCAAGAGCTTTTTCTTGTTGGGTCTTTAAAACCTCCAAGGATGGCAAGTGCACAGCCATCATAAGCAAGTGTTCAACTGCCTGCCAGTCTTCATGGTGAAAATTTTCTTCCTTATAACACACCCTGTCTGTTCTCTACAAGCACCCGTTGAAATACCTCTCTAGCACCTTCAGTGCCTCCATCCCCCAATGACCTCCTTTCTACCTGGACAGGATAAGGCTTCACGTTCATTGGGAAACACTKTTTTAGAGCCCTGGTCCTTTGTGATCCTGAAGATCTTCTTCAGTGTATGAGTGCAGTCCCTGTCTGTGGTCTGGGAGCCACCACACAGCAGGGACGCCAGCCTGGATCTGCCAATGATTCTCCTTTACTGATTGGCAGGGTGATTCTGGCAGACTCACCAATACAGTAGTGCCCGGAGGGTGAGCTCTCGTAGCCACGGTCGCAGAGGCAGCGGAAGGAGCCATCTGAGTTCTCGCAGAAGCCGTGGCTCCCGCACAGTGTCTCGTTGGCACATTCATCAATGTCTGCAGCAAAGCCAAGAACAGCAATTGCCCTCAGCCCATGTTCTCCCAATGGACACTCCTACTCAGCCCCTTCTGCTCTGACCCCAAGATCTGGGACTGGGCAGGCATTTCCTTGACATGAGGGACTGGATCTGGCTGCTCCAGTCACTCACCTTGCTATGAGTGTGCATGTTAAGAGAAGCTTCCTGCAACACTAAGAAGCACAGAGGCCATGTGAATAGAGCAATAGGGGCAAGGTGGGAATGGGAAATTGATGGGAAGCATGGGACGTGACTGGCAGTAGCAGTTTCCTAAAGAGGTGTAAAGAGATACAAAACCTACAGGCTCTCACTGGCAGGAGCTACAAGCATGCAATTGAAGTGTGTGGGGCAAGTACAGACAGATGTAGGATGATACCCCATTCTTCTTGACCTGGTCCTTCCCCAAGTGCTACAGTGCTATGGGGTTGGACAATCACAGCTAGGTTCTCTGCTTACAGAGGGCAATTTTACAGCCCTACTGTCTGCATTCTGCTMCCCTTCAATTGCTACATGGAAATTTTGTTGGAGCAGTCAGAGCAGCTGTGTGTCCACAGCCCACGGCTCCCAAGGAGCAGTTCCACATGCTAAGGCTGAGTCTTACTTCAGCCTAAAGCCCAGTGGCTGGCCGCAGCTCCTCCCTGCTGCAATCTTCTCTGAGCTGGCAGGAGCCTCAAAAACTCTAAAACCCCTTTGCTCTTTCCCCTTTGCTGGAGCCTGGGCTTCAAACCTAGACTCCCCAGCATAGCATACAGTTCTATCAGCAGYCTTTCCCCTCATCCAGGCCTGCCAGGCAGGTGACTGGCACTGGCCCCAACAAGCACAGCTTACAGGGAGCTGCAGTCCAGCCCCAAGCCTGGAATAGCTGTAACCTGCCCAGGACTCTCCCCGAGCGGAAAGCAGCACAATGCAGTGTCTGTTCCAGATGCCAGGAAGAGAGAAGTCTAGACACAAGCGGGCGGTGCAGCCAAGAAAACAAATTCTCAGCATTATCTGCCTCTCCACCAACCACACATTTCCTCCTCCTCCTCCTCCTCCKTCTTCTCCCCCGTGCCTCTGGCAGAGATGTCCCACAACCACCCTGTTCCTGCCAGGGCGAGGGACAGGGACACCCAGGGCTGTACTCACCAATGCAATCACCCAAGGGAGTCCAGTGGAAGCCAGGCTGGCAGCCCACGATACAACGATAGGAGCCCAGGCTGTTCTGGCACCGCCATGTGCCGCAGATGGCATCCCCATATTCTTTACACTCATCCACATCTGCAGGGAAGAGGGCAAGTGGATGAGGATGGTYAGATGGAGACCCTGCTCGTTCACTGCAGCACCTGGGTCTGCTTCAGTTGGCCAGAGGCCTTGAACCAGTGCTAGTCCTTACAAGTCACTGGCAACTTTGGGTGCTGGGAGCAGAACTGCCCTCCCCCTGCACTGGCTGCATTCAACCCCTCAAATTCCAGGAGGCTGATTTCCCCAACAATGAGCTCTCACCTACGCAATCATCAGTCTCCTGGGAGTGTTTGAATCCATTTTCACACAGACACCTGTAGGAGCCTTCCGTGTTCAGACACTGGCCTTGCGAGCACCGGGACTTGTCTGCACATTCATCCACATCTGTGAAATCAAGACAAAAACATCAACTTGGATCTCACAGCAGGGCAGGAAGCAGAGAGCAGGATCTAAGGTGTGTCACTCCATTCTCTAACTCACCTTGGCAGCTGATTCCGCCGGCCACATTTGAGAAGCCAGGAGCACAAATGCAGAAGTAGGATCCATGACTGTTGAGACATTCACCGTGGGGGCTACAGATCTCACTGTTCAGGCACTCATTCACATCTGCAGAGGGAGCAGAATCAGGACCATGCACCCAGTCCTGGGATACATCCTTCACCAAAGTCACATGGATTCTCTGTTCCCAGTCTTTTATAGGCAGCCCTCAAAGGGCTCCTGGTCCCTGGTTTTCTCATCATGGAAACAGAGATCTTCCCTGTCCATGGTGAGCCTGAATTTGACTATGGCCTTATGGATGTGCCTTGCATGGTGGCATCACTTGCCTTGGCACCAGCATCCTCCCTGCTGAGAAAGAAGGGGATYCACTATGTACTGGCCCCAGAGGCTGCATGGATGGGGTTCGTACCTTCACACACGGTGCCATTGATGAGCTCAAAGCCAGTCTGGCAGTGGCACTCATAGGAGCCCGGTGTGTTTCTGCACTCTCCCCTCAGGCACTGAACAGCAGGGTCCTCACACTCATCCACATCTGCCAAGAGGAAAGGCACAGCACAGAGTGACGCCCCAGCTCTTGCCAACACTAGGGAAGATCCCCGTCCAGAGAAGCCATCACCCAGCTACTGGCCTGCAAAGTGGGTTTGAGCTGCCCTCCCAGACCATCCCATAGCAACGAGAAGAGAGCAGAGACTCCCTGATACCAGGATGTGCAGATTCAGCCCAGACTCTTCTCTCCCTTCTACTACAGGGATCAGGACAAACACTATCCCAGCACCAAGTCAGTGGTGCCCAGTGACAAGACCAGAGGCAAGGGGCACAAACAGAAATACCGGAGGTCCTGCCTGAACACTCTTACTGTGACCGTGGCAGAGCACTGGCCTAGGTTGCCCAAGCATGTTGTGAAGTCTCCTTGCTTGGAGATATTCAAAAACAATCTGGATGTGGTCCTGGGCAGGCAGCCCTTGGTGGCTCTGCTTGAGCAGTGGATTGGATGAGATGAGGTTCCCTCCAACCTTGGACATTCTGTCATTCTGTGAGCACAGGGATACTGCTAACCCCAGTGTCCGTCCCCAGCAGAATTCTGCCCTGGGTATGACAATCACCAAGAGGCCAGTGCAGAGTCACAGTTGCTGACAAATCCTCTCTTCAGCTAACTGCACAAGAACAAACATCAGCAAAGCAAAACAACACCAGCCCTACCTTCTGAGGCTCTGCTTTCCCACCTACCAGACTTGCCTACAACATCCTTCTCGTGGAATAGCTGTCCAAGCGCCTACAACAGTTCTTACCCAGCTGCAGAGTTCCCCAAAAGCCCTCTCTCACCCAACTGCCCCAGGCCCTGGCCATAGTCTACTGGCACTCTGAGGATTTTGCTCACAGCAGAGGAGAGAGGGAGACCTTCCCTCACACAGAGGGCTGTGAGACGTCAGCAGACTGCCTGCAGCCCTTGAGGTAGGGGCAAGTACTGGAAAACACTGCACTGATGGGAGCTAAAGCACTGACACTGGCAGCTCCTGGGGGTAGGGAGGAACATTTTCCCCTTTGCAGAGCCTTGAGCACACAGCAGGCACAAAGAGCATCATTGCTCCCTACTGCCTCAAGGCAGGATTCCCAGCTCTTCAGTCTCAAAGGGTTGCAAGTAGCAGTAYTATTGAATCCTTCTAGAGAGGAACCAAAACCTAGTTTATTTACAAAAAAAACTATCRCAAAACCCTTATCATTTTTCAAATATGAAACCTAAATCCACAGACAAGGCCACCAGCCAAGGCAGGGAGGAACATGCCATCCTGCCATCAGGTCAATGTGACCCAAACAGTATTGAACCCTGATAAGATGCCCTCGTGAAACGGCTGGTGTAAGGTGGCTGAGATGGGGCAGCTCACGTGGAGTCCTGGGAAAAGGGGAGGGCAGATGTAAGGCATCAAAACACGGCTCTTCCATCACACCCAAAAATCAGATGGAAAATAAGCTCATTTCACATTGTCTTTCTCAGACACCAAAACAGAGGATTAAAGGAGGAAAGCTTCCCTCTGCTCCCCCCCCCCGGAGGCCCTCATATAGGGGATCCTTCGGAGAGTCACATCAAAGGCAAGATCTTCCATTTGCCAGCTATGTGTAGGCTGCAGAGCTCTGCAGTGCTCYGGAGATAAATTCTCAGCACATGACCATTCTTTAAACAAATACCTTTGCGAGCTCTGCCCTTTCTCTTCCCTTACTTCAAACAGAATTTGCATCAAACCATCTCAAGCCCAGGATATCCCCCGGGGTCAGCCACCAGAGGGAGATTCTCTGCTTGTGCTGGGGCAATTGAGCTGTAAAGCTGAAACTGGACACTCCTATGTCTCTGCACTGCAACCAACACAAATCGATGCTGTTAACTCTCTGCCAGCATACCTGGCACAGCACAGCCCTTGATCTAAACTTTCCCTTTTAAACATGCCCAAGTTACATTACAGGCTGGGGAAAAATGATGAAACTTGGGTGCCCACAGTGTCTGCATGGGCTGTGTACCAAAGTTTCTCCTTTTGTTGAAGACCTGCATTTGCAGTGTTATGTTCCCAGGCACACAGTGCTGAACTAAATCACACAACTCTGCCAGTGTTTCCAGGCCTCTGCCAGTGTTTCCAGGCCTCCTGTACTGCTCTGGCCTCTATCAGCATCTCCTAGATCATCACTAGTCCATGAGTCCTTTCCCCAACCCTTTCCTGTGTGAGCAAAATTGCTGCTCCAAGTGACATCTGCTTGCAGCCTTTCATGCTCTCTGCTGAACAGGAAGCTAAAGAGCTGGAAAAGGATCCTGAGGCTAAAGAAGTCCTCCTGCCCCACCAGTAACCCAGCTATGGCAATGTCTCTTCCCTCATTTCCTCCACCACCCGCTCCTCTGTTCCTGGGGAAAGGATACCTTCACACGTGCTGCCATCTCTGGAGACAGCATAGCCGGTGTCACAAGACATGCAGGAATAGGAGCCCTCGGTATTGAGGCAGAGTCCGGAGGGACAGGCAGCCTGGGCTCTGCATTCATCGATGTCTGCATAAACACACGAGGGAGAGTGGGATGAGTGGAAAAAATGCAGCGCAAACATAACCAGGGGCACCTGTGCTGGGGGAACCAGCCAGCATGGGGCCACGACTCAGGCAGAGCCAAGTGCTCAGGGAGAGCCAAGGGAAACCTCTGGACTGAGCGTGAGACACTTCAGAGTGTCTGGACTCATGGCTCCCTAGTACCTTGGCAGCTCTTCCCATCAGGTGCCACCTCGTAGCCTCGGTAGCAGGAACAGCGGAAGGAGCCATCCAGGTTGACACACAGTCCATGAGCGCAGGTCCCCTCCACCAGACACTCGTCCACATCTGTGATACAGCAGAAGGCAACATGGCATGAAAGGCTGCTCGGGGCAGTCCCTCCACACAAGCTACGAGTGCAACATGCCCTGGCTGCCTGCAGGGGAAGGATGCTGCCTGTGCCCCTGCTCCTTCTGAGGCTCACAGGGAGCACTGCTGCAGGGGGAAGGGGTGCTGCCCAGAGGCAGCCCAAGTTTCTCACCAATACATCTCCCGTTCCTGGGCCGGTAGCCAGCCCCACAGCTGACACACTTGTAGGATCCCAGGGTATTGACGCATCTCCCACTGGGGCAAGAGCTGGGATCCACGCACTCGTTGACATCTGCCAAGAAACACAGTTCTTTCAGGCTCCCAAAGGTAAACAGTGCAGCAGTCTCCAATATATCCTCTCCAGCTGGTTCCTCAAGAGTTTCCCTCCAGGGCACAGTGACACCCAATAGGGGTTGGAATGAGTTTGCTGGGGCTAAGGCAAAACTTCCCATGGCCCCACCTATCCCTCAGGATCTTACACCCACACCTGAGGGCTGACACAAGTCAGCAGCAAAACTCACTGCTGCAGGATGTTGCCAAGGCCAGGAATGTGCATGGGCAGAGAAAGGGATCAGAGAACATCTGTGCAGGGCTGTCTCATCAGGGTGTTTCATAACTATGATTGGGATGCAACCTCCAGCTCAGTTGTCCTTAAGTCAYGTGTTTTCTGGAGGCTGTGTGGGGGAAGCAGCATTTTGTGCATGCCCTGTTTCCTGTACTGCCTCCTAAAACAGCCTCCCACTCTATGACAGAGTTGAGCTATTGAGACAGGGGGGATCTTTGATCAGGCACATCATATATTCACAGGGTGAAAGCTTTGAAGGGCCCARGTCTTGCCATGTGAATGGGATGCAGTGGGGATGGGTGGCCTGAGTCTCTGCAGCCTGCTTTCCCTGCAGGCTACTGCCAGCAAGAGTTTTGTGGCAGAGTCAAGGTGGCATGAAAATATACAGGCGTGCCCTCCCCTAACAGGAAGCTGGAAAGGGCTGGTCATTGGGGAGCTCCATGGAGAGATGGGAGAGAATCTTGGGAGAATTCCATTCCCTCTGCCCAGGAAAGCCTGCTCCTCCTGCAGTCAGAGGCAGTCCTTGGGGAGGGCACAGTCAGACAAATGTGGGGGTGTCCTACCTCCTTTCCAGGAGAAGACATGATATGGAAAGGAGGTTCAGCCATGCACAGGGTGGGTTGGAGGGGCAGGGAAATGGGGAGCAGCAAGCTTCACCTTCACACTGTCCTCTGGRGCCCATGGTAAAGCCCTCCTTGCACTGGCAACGGTAGGAGCCAGGCGTGTTGACACATCGCTGCCCTCGGCAGATAGAAGGCTGCTCACATTCATCTCGGTCTGGCAACACACAAGGAGACATCCTAAGTGTTCCCCATCCAGTGTCAGGAAGGCTGGGTGCAGGAGAGGATGTGTTCCACCTGCAGCTGGCTCTACCCAAGGGATCTGTGCTGGGCTTTCCTCTATCCCCCATCTGCCCTAGCATCCCCCTTGCCATGAAGCAGTGATCAGGGCTGGCAGGACAGACTCCTGCTCGGATCATCATGGGCAAGGTTCTGTTCCTGAGCAAGCAGGAGAGAGTGATCCCCACAGATCAAGCAGTCCACGGGCAGGCCTCAGCGAAGGGAGGGTGTGCAGATGGGCCTGTGTGTACATGAGTGCATGAGTATGTGCACATTCAAGAGAGAGCGTGAGGATGAGAGAACAAGGAGAACCTGCAGAGACAGCAGCCCGTGCCAGGTGAACACTACTTACCCTCACAGCTCTGCTTGCCCTCTGAGACAGTCAGGGTGTACCCAGAGTAGCAGAGGCAGAAATAGGAGCCCACACTATTGATGCAGCGACCTTTTCCAGCACAAGGGTCTTTCAGACACTCATCTTCATCTGTGCCCAGGCAGGGAAGGAAGACAGGCAGTCACCACCTGCAGCTGCCTGCCAGCCCCCTGCCAGCCCCACAGTGCAACAGGTGGGCAGGGACTCAGCAGAGCTGCCAGAAGACCTTCCCCCAAGGGCCTGAAGGACAGAATGGGCTGTTGAGGCCCAGAAGGCAGTGCAGTCTAACCATCAATTGCCAACCCACCAATGCAGCGGAGGCGGCTGGAGTCCAAGGTGTAACCAGGGTGGCACAAGCAGCTGTATCCCTCTGAGGTGAGAACACAAGCACCAGCTCCACAGGAAAGGGGTGAAGAGGCACAGCCACTGATCCCTGCGAGGAGAGAGGACAAGGTTGGAGCAGCACCAAAAGGGTGCGTGGAATCCAGTGCTGATATGTGTACCCAGCACCATACCAGGAGGCTGCTTTTCCCTTGCTGGAAAGCAATACTGAGCCTACTCCTCTCCTTCTTCAGGAAGCCTGCACCCACGGGGCAGCAGGGAAGATACAAMAGACCCTGCCACCTCCTCCAGCTCCTCTGGCCTGATCCCAGTTGGGATGCCCCAGTGCCCTGTATTTCTCACCTGCACTGCAGCCCCGTGCYTTGGAATAGGACTGACTGCAGAGCCTGACACCTGTGACGGGGTTCCTTTTGGGGTGACAGCAGGGCTCCCGGGCCCACACCCCCCTGCTAAGCCGAGCACAGGCAGCAGTGGAGGGGCAGTGMGGCACCGCACAGCCCTCGGCATAGAGCCAGCCAGGCGGGGTGGGGGCAGCCCAACCCCCAACAAAAGGCTATTGAGGAAGACGCATTCCTCAGCAAGGTGCCTCTGCCAGCCTTGCTCCCCAAGGTGCTCCAGCCCCGGCGCAGGGCAGGGGCCACACTCCCAGACACTTAAGCAACCCTGGAACAACAGTATCCTTGTTTCCGGCGCAGTAAACAAGCCGCCCCGGGAGCCACATGCCTCCCCTGCGCTCCCCCTTCCCGATGAGTCAGCCCACGGGAGGGCACGGCGCCAAAGCCACCGGAACGGGTGCGCGATTCCCCCGCTGCGCCGGAGCCAGGCCAGGACTCAGGGATACAAGCACTTTGCTCCCCACACAGCTTCGCTCTTGTGACTCCCCATGACTCGCCAGGTTTCCCTGGCTGGCAGCAGCTGAGCCCAGGCTGGGACAAGACCCCAGGGTGGCAGGACAGTGACTTCTTTGGGAAGTCAAGGGAAGCATGTGGGAAGACAGGCTGGTTAAGGCAGAAAGCCCCTGGGCAGAGTTTAGGACATAATTTCCCTATAGTAGCAGGCTAAGAGAGGTGGGAAATTCCCAAGAGTGGGGGACACACACACCTGCTGGCACCTGTGTTGGAGCAGCAGCATCCCAGGTGGCAGTGGGGCCAGGCTGGTGACGATCATGCCAGAACTCCTCTTCCTCTGCTGCAGAAGGAGAACAGAAGTGAGTCAAGTCCCTGATCCCAGGCAGAAGTGTCCACCCAGGGTTTGCCTGTGCTGGCTGTCCTGGCAACCACAGCACCAAAAGAAAACATGGGAAAGGGCTGCGCCTAGCTGGTGTCCTAGGTGCGGCAAGATCCTCCGCCTAAGTCCGCCCAGCGCTGTTCTTGATTAGTATCTGGTTAATATCTGTTACCTGTTTGTTAATGTTTTAATTAATAAATTGTTAATTGGCTTCTAACCTCTGATTGGCTCTTGAGGATCATTTATCACAGGGTGGTTGCAGCAACTCCACCATCTAATTATTTAAWCTTACTGGATATTCATCACATCCCCACATTCCCACAGCTGCACATCAGCCACCCMGTGTGACAGGGGTCCTCCATGGTGCCCCACAGCCAGCCCAGCCAGGAGCCTGCCCTGGGGATGCCATGCAGAGGAGGCAGCTCCCAGTCTCCCCACTTTCCTCACTGTCTCATTCCATTCCCCACAAGCACCCACACTCCCACCAACCTGGCACTCACCTCTGCGCACGGCAGGCTCTGCAGTGGCATCAGCAGTGCCCTGAGGGACAGAAACAAAGAACTACCTCTATTCTTGTGCATGGAACTGGGATGAAGCATCCCTGAAATATTTTCCCACCCACCTCCTGGCTCCTCTTTCTCCCCAAGACCAACATCCTCGGAGGAGAAACTGCCCTGGCTGGGTGCATTTGGCAGGGCCACTGTGTCCTAAGCATATCATCCTGGGCAAAACACAATTTTAGGCCATGCCCCAGGGGTCACCCACAGAGGGGCCATGCCAGCACACGGTGCAGGTGAGACCCAGGGCACTGCTACCAGGCAGGCACCTGCTCAAGGCAGCCAGGAAGATCGTCCAGGCGTGGTAAATGCTGCCACTGTCACCAGCAGCTTTAGAGGGCTGAGGACAGCTGCTGCTTCGACTTGCCTCAAGAGTACTACTACTAGAAGGGTGCTTTGTGCTAGAAGCTCTTTCTCAGCAACCCCTCTGGCAAATCTAAGGCTGCCAAAAGAAATATTGGAGCACAACCTGGGTCCAGAGTCTCTGCTCCGTGGAGTCCACAATGGATGAAGAAAACAAGCAGCTGAACAACTRAAATTCCAGACTTCACATTTGCAAGCTTTGGTTCAAATTTCTGCCCTGTCTTGAGATTTCTCACATGTACTGGAGCCGAGTTACTTCATGTTTATGAAGCAGTGACAATGGCACTGCTGTACCTTCCCTCAGAGGTGCTGCAAGTATGTCTGAAGGATTACTCATATAGCAAGAARGCACAGAGGTGCTCAGGAGAGATATGGCCAAACCTCTACTAACAGCAGGGATCAAGAGGCAAATTTTTCAAGTGAGACTTACAATAAAGAAACACAGCTCTAAGGGAGCCTAGCAGAAAATCAGTCCCCAGGCTGATTTCATCAGACAGGCTGAATTCACATAGCCAGTGTTAGAGACCGTGCCCTGACTGCTCCAGTGGTGTTTCTGCTGCACCCACCTCACCACAGGGAGAGCTGACTGTGAGCTGGGCTCAAGCAGGGCACAGGGCTCCTGCTGCCCATCAGCCCTCCAGCCAGGCCAGGCTGAACAGTGAGCACCCTCACCTCAGCTAAGTACAGCTGATATTCACTGAAGTCAGTGAAAAGAGAGCTAACTTGAATTTGCAGCATAGACCAGAAATTCGAAGCAAAATTCTCATTGGTGTCCTTTCATAGGAGGATAAATCCTTGCTGAAATTCACCCTTTTGCTTTTTAGGACCAAGTTCACGATGTTCAATCCCTCCAGTTGAGAGCTTCAATCGCTGTGAGTCTAGACACGGCTGGAGCCGTAACTCACACACCTGCCTGGCTGAACAGTAAAAGAGTGTGAGCAAGAACAGAATTATAGAATGCTTTGGGTTGGAAGAGACCTTAAAGATCATCTAGTTCCCTGCCATGGGCAGGGATACCTTCTACTAGACCAGGTTGCTCAAAGCCCCATCCAATTTGGTCTTGAAAACTTCCAGGGCTGGGGCATCCATGACTTCTCTGGGCAATCTGTTCCAGTGTCTGACCACCCTCACAGCAAAGAATTTCTTCCTAATACCTAATCTAAATCTYCCCTCTTTCCATTAATTTTATAACATCCCTCTTCCAGCCCATCAAGCTACCATGGATGCACCAAGGCACACATAGCAGGACAAACCTTACTCACCTGCACAGCAGGGGAAACTTCACCTGGAAAGGGAAAGAGTGCATGGTGAGTAGAGAGAAGACAGATGAGCATCCTCCTCARACCCTGACTGTCACCCCACCTCTAAGACACTGCCATTCAGTCCCTCACACTTCTCTGCAAGGGTTTGTTCCCAAAGCCAGCATACCTGGGCTCCTGGCACTGTGCAGACCCCAGGAGCTTCTGCTCCAGCGAGTGCTGGCATGAGCAGTTGATGCCCTCCAGCACTGCCCTTCAGCTGGGCTGGACTAGAGCCCAAGGACTGGAGTGCCAGGCTTGCCATGCAGGCCTGAGGTCCTGGTGGAGGCAGCCTGGCCAGTCAGCACCAACTGCAGAGATGTGGTTGCAGGAGCCTGAAACACTCAACCTTCTCTCCAAAGGCTGGAAGACTGGTGTTTCATGCCTCAGGCACACTATAGTCAWACAGATGTAGGGAGCCCTTTCCACCCAGAGGTCCATCCATGGCCTATGGCAGGCCTGAGAAGTTTTCCACCCTTGCTAGTGGCCCAGATGGAGCACCTTTAAGCAGAGACCCCACACTACCCTGTCTTGCTGAGGTGCCAGGATAGGGTAATGCCTCCAGGATGCTGCCACGCAGGCTGTCCTGCAGTTGATGTCTCCTTGCTGTCCAGTCCAAAGTCCAGTTGCTGTTCTCCCCTTGCTCTTCTAAGCTGAAGGGCAGCTCCTCTGTCTCTGCCTTCCTCATTGACAGTCGGATATCAGAGCTGGAGTAGGTGTAGCCATGTCCTGCTGGGCAAATTTCCTTGAAGGCCTCTGTGAAGGAAAATTAAATCAAAACTTTAGAAAGCAGAGGTTGGAGGCTGGTGAAGGGATCACCTGGCTTACCTCACCAGACATGACAGTGGGACAGTGGAATAAAAGAGATATGACCCACTGGGCTGCAGTGGGTGGATGCATCACAAGGAATGTGTTCACAGAGCAGGATGGGTTTCTCACAGGCATTCCCAGACCCCCAAAATGAAATCCCTTCCCATGGRCAGTACTTTTAGGATGAGATCATGCCACAGGAAGGTCCAAGCTGAGCAAGGGAGCAGACAAAAGTGAACCCAGAGTACCTTAGCATTGAGCATTTGCACATCACTCAAGACACTCTGCACAAACCACCTGAACATTTTTCYAACCCCTGAGTGTTTTTGTACTTTCCCTTCCACCCAACCCCATGCTGAGATACTCAAACTCATTTCGACCTGCCTTTCTTCCCAGCAAAAGATGTACAAGAGAAAAGGGCTGTTGAATAAAGCCAGGCGCTGACATGGCTGTGTTCTCCCTCTGGCGCAGAGTTGCTTCCCATCAGGGACTTTTCCATCTTCCCGGTATTATCCAGATCTGCTTCCTGGGCTGCTGTACCCATCTCTCAGGACAGCATTTGCACTGCTCAGCTCTGGGTCCTGCAGCTGTCTGTGTTCAATCCCCAGTGTAACCAGAACAAAGCTGAAGCGGGCACGTCTCACCTGTGCCGGGCATGGGGCACTGGTCGCAGTTGTCCCCCCAGGCCTTGCCGACGCGGCTGCAGCAGCAGATCTGCTGGGTGATGCGGTGTGAGAGGGGGAAGGTGCACACGCCGCCGTCTGCCRAGCGGTAACACAGCCCCTGCTCCATCGACACCGCTTTGTCCGCTGGAACACAACAGCCRTGTCAGTGCCGGAGCTCAAGCCCTGAGCTCTCCAAAGAGAGCAAAGCACATTCAGCTCTTTCTCTTGGCTCTTTCTCTGCCTTTGCCTCCCAGCCTGCCCAAGGGCTGCCCTGTCTTCACTCCAGAACACCCCCTGGCCATCAGTCATTGGGTCATTCCCCCAACAGTATCATTCCCAAGAAAATCCAGCTCCTGTGGGAGTCCTCTCATCCCAGGGGGCTGTGTCCTCTGCTGTCACACCACATGCACATTTCCTTCAGCCTCTGCAGGGACYATGCAATGTCCATGGAGAATGACAATGCATGATTGGGACCCATTCTGCACACAAGTGCAGAACAGCCCAACTCAGGTAGACTCAAATGAGATGTGAAGCACACCACAGCCTCCACTCAGCCATGGGATCCTGCTCAGGTCCCTCCCCARACTGTGGGGTTTCCTGGAGCACTTACAGATGCAATGGCTACGGGATGGGTCTAGCATGGTTCCGGGCTTGCAGGTACAAYGGAAGCTGCCACGGGTGTTCACACACTCGGCATCTTTGCAGAGACCCTGCATCAAGCACTCGTTGATATCTGTGGAGAGAAGAGAGCCTTGTGAGATGTGAGGAAGCTGAAGGTGAACTAAACTCCCATTCAGGTGCTGTAAACCAAAGGGATCTCAGCTGGGCTGGTGTCTGAAGCAGCCTCTGCACCAAGCAGAAYGGTGGGGGCCTCTGTGGTGACAGCAGTCCCACATCTGCTGAGCTTTCTTGCTGCAGCTGCAGGATGGCTTGTGAAAGACTGCTCTGCTTCGTGGTCCTTGTGGAAAACAGATGTGGCCCCTATGGTGAGCCACTCTGCCAGGGTCACTCTTATCATGGTTATTTGCAAGCCAGGAACAATGAGTTATGTCCCTTCTCCCAATTCCTGGTACYGCTTGCACGGAGCTATCATCCACAAGGATCCTTGTTGAGAAACTCAGTTCCAGCATGCAGGGAGGGCATTGACAGATCCCATCCAGAGGCAGAGGGGTGGTGGGCCAGGCTGTGGCTCACTGCACCTTCTTCTCAGAGCATGGTGAGCAAGTGGGAAGTCACCACGCTCAAGCCCTGCCTCAAGTTCTGCCTCTGCCCCTGACTCGGCACTCATCAGACACATTTTTGRGAGGGAAGCTGGCTTTATCCCAGGGAAACACCACTGGTCTCATCCATTTGCCCTGCAGTAAAGACTTTCCTACAGCACCATGCAAGAATGCATGAGCKAAGCCAGAGAAGATAGGGATTGGCAAAAAGTGCATTCAGGGGAGCTGAGGGCAATTTTCAAATGAAGAATGAGGGGGAAGCCGTCCTCACGGAATAATGTAGCTTTCTATCTTCACTAAAGAGTTTGGTCCAGAAAAGTCAGAATGCTGATGAAATGTGCTGTGTCAGGAAGCACAAGCAGTGCAGAAAGAGCTGGACGAGACACAGAGCAGCAGGACTGGGATCAACCTCAGCACCACCCTGAGACAAACCACAGGAACATACACTGCAAGCTAAGAGGTAGAAGCTGTCAGTGAGAGGGACTTGGGYCCACTCACTGCTCACAGGACAGTTCTGAACTGCCAAGACCAAGAAATGCCAACATGATGCTAGCCCAAAGACACAGGGCAGTCCCAATGCCAGTGTACACAGCCCTGGTGAGACCTCAAGTGACCTCAGAGAACCCAGTGGTGCTCAAGAGACTGTTTCAAGATAGAAGGGGTCAAAGACTCAGGAGCAGTTTTCCCAGCACTACGTGATTCCTCAGAGCCAAAACGTTACTGCTTGTTGGAGGGTGCTGTCTTGTGAGACACAGAGCCAGCAATGACAGCTGAAGTTCAGATTTAATGATCTAGAGGTCCTCCCCAGTCCTGTGCTCTTAAACTCCCCCATTTATCCCACCAGCTGCTCCATACACCATTGAGATATACAAGGGCAATAAAACCAGGCCAGAAATTAAGTCAATTAGAGGTACTAACACTACWGAAATCTGCAGCAGGACAGGGAGGAGTAGGATTTGGCTGCATAATGTAGTGTTTCCTGCTCTCTACCAAGCTAAGGACAGAGTTCATGAGAACAACCAGTAGCCAACCCCCAAATATTCTGGGAAGAGATAAGAAAGAAAAGACATTAAGRCTCTCCAAAGGAGCCTCATGCCTAATCCCGATTGCTCCTCAGCATGGTCAGTGTTATGTCATTCTGACAGACCAACTGAACCAAGTGTTTGTCTCCATATGAAGAAAGGGATTGAAGGGATTAGAGTAATGAGAGCACAAAACAAACAAGCACCAAGGACTAGGCTTTATAGGCTTAATTTAAAACAGGGCCACATCCAGGCCTCATYCCAGTTCTATTCTGCTGTCAGCCACAGTGGAAATTCCCACTGGGAACAGGAGCAGGCAGGTACATTCAGAGTTACACACTCCTACCCCTGCTGTGTGCCAGGGTTAGGGCAAGCCCACAGAAAAAGGCCTCACAGACCACAGACCTTCTTCCCAAACCCCACACAAGCCTGTCCGTGCTCCTCAGAAACAGCCACACTGAGTCAGGCAGCCTAAGGTAGAAAGGGGTAGGCTGCCTTACCCCAGTGCTTGGTTAGCAGAAAGGACTCAGCAGCAGGCACCAAATATATATATGGCCTCCAAGAACACCAAGGTGCCAGYGTATGTCCTGTGCAGTGACTGCTCTGCATGCACACCTCCCTATCCCTGAGCCTCCAGTACCTCTTTTTCTCATGTCTAGCAGTGAAATTATCTCTTCCAGTGCCATCCTTCCTGCTAGTCCCAGCAGCACTGGGAGGTTCCCTGGTTGGATCTGACAGGTACTCTCAACTAAAACTCCTTGCAGCCTTGTTTCTGCTCAATGGGATGCAGCAARGAAAAGAAAGAAGATCCTGCAGAGRTGAACCATTTGTTCCTCTGCTGGAAGGCACCAGAGACAACCCTTTCTGTCCATAATGAACAGAGGAAAGTGGCCTTCTRCCAGGGTCCTCCTCCAGTCACAGTGCTTTGACAATAGCATGTGAAGCCAGTCTGGGCTGGCAAAAGAAGGCCCCATGTAGCCTCTCCTGTATCTACCCGCCAAATTGCTCACTCTGGGCCCCAAAGTGAGGTGCTGGGCCTCCTGACACGTGTGCCACAGCAACAGCAGAGATGGGAAAAGCATCTTGATGCAGTAATGTGTGCAGAATAGAACTTCTCCAGTCCAGCTTACAAAGCATGCAGAGGCACAAAACTCTGGTTCATGCTTTTCCTGTGCAAAAACATGTCCCTAGCCAAATCCACACTGTCATCTCCCTCTGCTCCTCACTGACCCACAGGGGACACAAATCCAGAGCAGGCACTGCAGGTCTCTGCTTGCTGTCAGAKTCCCTCCAGCTGCTTTGCTCCTCCAACTCCCATTTGATGTCTCTGGGTAGCTCCTCACAATCATAGCACAGTCTGTGGCCACATAAGGGATGAGATCTGAGCACCAAGCAGAATAGTTGTTGTGCTGTTGAAAGTTCTCCCTCAGGACAATGTGGGGAGGTTGAATCATTAATTAAGTAAGCATGRTGGAAAGTCCCAGCTCAAAGAGATGAGTCATTGGGTTGCCAGCCCTGGGTTTGTTCCCTGCTTCATCGGATGAGATGACACCTCTCAGCTTATCATGAATCACAAGAAGGGAACAACAAAATTCCTCTTTAGTCAGAGCACGGAAAACCACAAGCAGTGCAGGTCCAAGAGATGCCAAATAAACATGAACCAGAGAGAAAGGGGGAGAGATGGTGCCTTTCTCATATGGAACTGAGGGACCACAGGAAGTGAGAAATGTATTAATCCTGGCAGCATGGGGCAGGCAGGGCAGCCTAGCAGCATGRAAAGTGACACACACAAAACAGAAGGCATCACTTTTATGGCACTCTTGCACTGGTAAATTAACACCTGAACAAGCTGATAACCTTCACCAATATTTTTAGGCAACAGAATTTCTGTTGCTTCAGATCATGGAAGAAGTGTTTTTATACTCACTCTTGGCAGAGCATAAACCCAGGTCCTTACTGGGTCAGTAGCACTTAACAGGAGACTTTCTTGTACTGGCACAACTGTGTGCTCCCTGTGCTTGTCAGCTGAGTATTGTAGCCCTGTGCTACCTGATTTCYTTTCATTCTTGATGAAAGCATGGAGATTTTTATAAGTCAGGTTCTTTGCAAATCTATACCAGGGAATTAGATAAATGTATTTTGTGTAGATAATTGCAACTCTGTCAGYGGATGTGAGAAGGAGAGAGAGAGATGGAAACAGCATCCTTACCTTGGCAGTGGCTTCGGTTCAGCCTCTTGTATCCCTGGGGACACTCCACCTGCCCATTCTCAATCACAGGGTGTGCTGGGAAAAAAAGCAAACAGTGTGAGACCCTGGCAGTAGAGTCCACCAGTGTCCTCCCTTCTCTCTGCCCTCCTTCCAGAGCGGAAAGAGTCCCTAGGCGTGCCTTGGATGGGCCTCTGATGACTCCCAGGGCAAAGGTAGGAGCAGCCATATAATCCATGCAGTGTCTTCTGCTTCTTGGCAAGCGCCAGCCTGATGACCCAGAGGTGCTGCCTGCACCTCATATCTATCACTGCATCACTTCATCTCCTACTAGGCCAGTTTGGACAGCCAGGAGGYACATGACAAGGGGGATCTGAGTGAAAAGAATGACAAGCTGCTGAAATAACAGCTCAGGCCCTGTTTATTACATTTTTTTTATACTGCATGTGATTTCCTGGCGCAGTCCCTCTCATCAAAGAAAAATTCAGATTTCTGCTTAAAATAGTTTTGTGGGTTTCAAAATGGTCCATAACACGCACAATTAAATCTCTCCAAATTTTTAAAGGCAAGTAAAATGTCGTCCATAAATTCCACCGAAGTCAAATTTAGGCACTGAATTTTGGAGCAAGGAAAAGGGAATCTAAGAGTGGATGGGTTGGGAAGTGAGTAAGTATGGGGTGGGGTAGGAAGAAGGGTACTTTGCCTAAAGTTGGGATTTTCCCAGGGTGAAGTTTCTTCTTAATTTTCTGGATCTTTTTTTTGGGAACAAGGAGTGCAGGCAACAGCTAAGTGCCTATCCAGCCATATTCCAACCATCTTAATTCCTCTTGCCTGGCATCAGTAACTTACTCCTTTGTGTAATATGTGGAAAGCCCTCTATGGCAATAGTCATATCAAGGGTCTGGCAGATTCCTAACACATTGCAGCTTTCAAGAACCAGGARCAAATTGAGACCATCCTTACAGCAAGAGCTTGCAAAATTTAAGACCACAAGCAAAGCCTGCAAAGTTTAAGAACACATTCTGGGAGCAGAGAGCAGGCATGGCCATAACTCTTTGTCCTGAACACTTGGAAGTCTCTAATGCAATTTAAAGCCATTCTAGGACAGCTCTTGAATGGCAAAAGTTAGAGACCAGCCTCCTAGGATAAAGGCACTTAGGAAATAAAAGACAGGAGAACAAGTCATTACCAGCCTGCACCAGGAAGGAGAATAGAAAACCTGGTTTCCTCGGGTATATTAAATGAAGTTACAAGGTTTTCCATGTGCACATTGATCTTCAGTGAAAATTAATGAATGACAAAGAAAAGAAAATCTATTTACCCCCTTCAACAGTTCAGTCATGAATTGTAGGCACGAGGTACTAACAAATACCTGCATGTTAGGGACGAGGGAGCTACTGATGAGACTGGAAATCACTGGGTACATTTCCAACCTTTTGGGATGGTAAAAAAGCCTTTGGTTTATGGGCTCCAGGCTTAATACCCCAGTGGGATTTCAGATCCTCCCACACCACAGCTTGTGGGCTCGGGGCTGCCGACAGGCATTAACTGTGCTTGGAAGCATCTGTCAACCTCAGCACAGTGAGATAACAGAGGCYCAGATGAAGCACCATTGTTATGTGCAAGCCCTCTGAGCGGAAGCCAAGCATGCTGGAGATCAAACAACGATGACGTGTCAGAGTCATGCTCCCCTCTGAAAAGCCTCTGTGGAGAAACAGATTCTGCAGCATCCCTCTGCCAGATGCTGCTGGGGAGAGGGCAAGGCAGAAAATGCCATGGTGGGCAGGTGAGTGTGCAGTTCTGTRCTATCTTAGCACTCATAAAAGCCCAGTTTGTAGAAACCTGCAGCTCACTTCTTCAGCAAATCACTGGTGAAGCTATGGACAAACGCATTAACTCTGCAAAGAAACCCATGTTCCCTGGCAAGAATAACTGTAATGTAATGTGAGCAGATCTCTCTGTACCAAGGGGAACCAAGACATTTTTGAGTACTGGATGGAGGCTGCTCTCTTTCTGCCAGGACCTGTTTACAAGGCAGGACAATGTGTGGCTGGAGGAGGACGTAAGCTATTAACTCTCAGCTTTGTGCTTGGTTTCTTGAGGACCATTTCCTTCCACAAGTTCTGATGGTGCTGAACTACAAGAGATGGCCAAAACCCCCTGAAAAGCACAGCCTAGGATACCTAAGTTTCCTGCAGAGGGTATCAGTATCCAACCTTCTCTCATGCAGCTGGCAGGAAGTTATTCCTCTGGAACCCACCAAACAGAAAAAGCTGATCTAATGATCAGAGAGGGCAGAAAACTGTCAGCATCCAGAGCTGAAGAGACCGTAGTCTCCTATGTCTGTTTACACTTTTTCTCCAAGAAAGGTTCTCCCGGAGCCTCAGGCTAGGGATGGAACAGCTGAGTTACATTTGTCACACAGACAGATTTCAGGCTTGCCGACGGCAGGGAGCCCTGGTTCCTGATTCAAGGGTGTGATTTCAGAGCCTTGCCTCCTGGGCACTTCAGCCCTGCAGACACTGCACTGAAGCAATGTGGTCACATTGTGGCACATTAGGAATCCCTCTTGGCTCTGCTCATTGCTCCCTCTATTTCTCTGCAAGCTCTGCAGGCACCAGGCATCCCTGTCAGGGCTGGGCTCGTACAAAGGGGAGCAATAAGCTCACAGGCTCAGAAAGGAGCCGAGAGCAAATCAGCCACAGCACGGGACTCTCACCAACACCTTTTGTCTCCCGCTAGAAAAATACTCAAGTAGAGCATAATAAGAAAGGAATTAAACACACAGAAATTGGGCAGAGGGATTTTTTAGCCTAGAAGGATGACCTTTAAGCAATTAGGCTAGTTTTTCTTCACTTTCCAGAGGAAGAGATTTTATGCAAAGGCACTGGCTCCCCAAACACTTTCTTGAGAAGTTTAGGGTGGTGGTGAAGTGGAAAACTTCTCCTAGTGGTGGTAGCCACAAGGCTGTGAAGGGAGGTAATGTTTGTTGGATGAGATAATACACTGCATTAGTCCTGACAATATCACTCTATTAAAAGGTGAAGAAGCAAGCCTGTGGTCAGATGAGAAGTAAGGAAATGCCCGTTTCCTGTAAACTAGCCCATTCATTTTGACTCTTTCCATCTGCCATACTAAAGACATCAGCTCTCTGAGAAACCTTGAGGGTAGCTGCAGTACCTCTGCTAGTCCTAAGTTTTCCAGCACCTGGGAGATGAAAGGAGCCAGAAKGGTCTCATGACTTCTGGAGAAGTGGGGGTGGTGGACTCAGTCAAACCTCAGCCTGGTTTAGTGTGAAGTAGAGATCAGCCTCCACTGCAGAGAGGACCTGAGCTGCTGAGCTCACTGGCAGAAGAGCAGAGCACCTGCACCCCACAGCCACCTCCAAAGATGTATTAGAGATGCCACACCTAGAAGTAGGTTGTGGCTATGGGGATAAGCTGTTCTAAGGCAGAATGGACAAGAGGGAAAAACACAAATGCTTCTGTCCCGGTCTGTCATGACTGCTCTCCTCTGGACAGATTGCTGTAAGCAGGCTCCAACAAGACTTTCTCCAATGCCTCAACAAAGGTTATGGTAGCAGTGTTGCRAAGTCATGCACCAGGGCTATATACGTGATACAAAACTGGCTCTACTCATGATCAGTAAAGATCCTCAAGATGAAACAGATGCTTGAAGGAAAAAGACTCTGGTAATTCCTGTTTGCCACTGGGTGTTTCAACAGAGACATCCTCATTCTGCTCTGAAGGTGGCCTGCAACTGCAACAAGATACCTTGAATCTAAAAACTCCCAGTTGTATAACACAGTGTTGCTGTGTGCTGATACCACAKTGCTCTGCAAAGCAAAATAAGCAGTGTAGAATAAAGCAGTCCCCAAAATGCTGTGCTTTCCCAGGCAAAGCATTGCTCTCTGTGGTACAACCTTGCAGAGGTTTCAGCTTCTTTCCCCACCTCCAGCCTTTCTCTACTGTTCTGTACAGACTCCCTGTGGCATATGGTAACAATGGCCCCCATAGCCTCCTTCCCATATATCCAGGGTTTTTTTCCTGTATCCTACCCCATCTGTTCACAGCAGAAGACCAGGGGGTTGATTTTCAAGGGACTTCCTGTGGCTGTTTCAATGCCTGTAGGCACAGCACAGGGGAGCATGAGGCTCGCACAGCCACTCAGTGTTTCTGATGATGACGGCTTCATGGGTGAGCTGCCACCCCTCTCACAGTGGGAGGTCTGTTAGGGAGTGCTGCAAATGCCAAACCAGACATTGCAAGATCCAACTTTCCAGTGAAATTCAGACTTTTCTCTAGGACAAAAAACTTGAAAAAGCACAGGGAGTGGGAATAAAAACAAAACAATAGCCTTCAAAGATTGTTTCTTAATGCAGTTAATACCCATAGGCAGGAGGAGAGAAAGCAGCCCAGGAAGATCTGCGGTGAGCACAACCAGTGGGTGCACAGCCCAGTACATGTTCAGGCTGACTGCAGCTGGAAATAAGGGACATGGGGCTGAAAAATCAGGACCTGGAAAAATGCAGGTTTACTCCTGCACCCAGGAAGTCCACCAAAAGGCACAGGAAGGTGAGATCTGCAGCTTCTGACAGTACTGGAGATGGTGTCTACTGGTATGAGTGTTTTCCTGGGATGCTGCTTCTTCCAGAGGTGTGTGGTCTCACAGTCAGGGAGGAGGTAGAAGGGCAGGGCTGTAATCCCCTCTGGACAGACCTCTCTGCTACCAGTTTTCTTTATCCCCATGTGCTTGAGAAGGGCCAAGGCTTTGGGGAAACCAGTACCCAAATCCACACCTGCCATGGCATCTGTGTCGACCTGTAGCTCCGGTCTCATTTGGTTTAGTTTCCACAGCCATCTTTGAACCTTGTTCTMACACATTCTTTCCACAGACCACTGTATCCCCCAAAATAACCGGTGGTCTGACAGGCAAGCRGCAGTAGCTCTGCCCAGCAGCGTGCCTGCTACTAGCCCTACATCCTGAGCTTGCCACAGGACAGGACACTGCTTCAGTGCAGGCTCCTCACCACCACTGCTCAACCACCATGCTGGTCTCTGAGGTCCCTTTCAGCCACATCGTAGTGTCACTACTTCAGCTGCTTCATCAGCCTCCAATTCCCCTTTGCTACTATCAGGTCTTGTCCGGCTTTTACTTTCCAACTCCTACCCTTCTGTTCTGGCCTTCCAGTGTGTGCTCCATTGCTTCCTCCGAATACCAAAGACCCAGGAGGGTCATTGAGTGTCTCCATCTGATTTATCCTATCTTGCAAGTCAATACATTTCACCCACCCAGCTCTGGCCAGAGCTGAAGCACTGCACTGCATGACAGCATGAAGGTGTCCTGCCATCCTCCAGGGCCCTGCCTCTGGCTCATCTCTTCCTTTCAYGAGTCAGGCAACAACCTTTGCTCCAACAGCTCATGGAGCAAGTGCTAGGCTCGCCCCCTTCTCCCAGGGCTGTCTCTGGCATATTATGGCGGTGTTATCTTTAGTTCTCACATGTATGAGCAATAGCAGCTCCCAGAAACTTCTACCATAGCCTGCTTGAACACCCACCTCTGTGCCCAATTCTCTGAAAAGACTTAACAATGTACARCCCCCCAGCAGCAAACCACACAGCCAGAGCAGGGCATAAGGAAATCTCTGAGACTAAAGTAACACTTGCTACAGAGACTCCTGGCCAGGTCAACCCTTAATTTCAAACTCAGCTTTTAACATGGTCTCATTAGGATGCAGACAAAGCATCTGAGTGCCTTGGCTTCTCTGATGCTGAGCAAAACATAAAAAATARCGAGTATTGGTCATGGTAAGTTTGCTCGGACAGATGCCTGCCTCCTATTCTTCTTCTGTGATGTCTTTCCGCACACAAACACGTACCAAACATGAAAGCTGCAGACGATGGAGACATCCGGACGTATCCAGACTCTACTAACAATCAGTGTCTCGGGCAGACAGTCAATCCAAACAAGTTCCCCATTTGTCTAGCTCTTGCCTGGCTGCACTTCTGTACGTTTGTAAGTGTTTACACTGAACTGGCTTCTGCCATTTCTGTCTCTAGTTGCTGGAATTAAATTCCCAGTGCTGTCAAGTCTGCTCTGGTGCATGCTTCCCTGGGACACATGAGCAAGGAGTTCTCTCTGAAGATCACAGTACTGAGAAGAAAGCTGGAAACATCCACTGGACATGTTATCTCTGTGCACGAGACACCAGATCACTGAACTACAGCTCAGTGACTTTGAGTGAGCACAACACAGGCCAGCAAGACCAGAAGGCAGAAGGAATGTGAGTGTGGGATGTGGTCTACAGGCAGGAAATACGTGGAACAATGCCTTCACACTGGCATGGAACTGGAAAGCCTGGCAGACAAGGCACAAGTCCATGATAAGTCACAGTGCTTGGTAGCTCTATTAAAGAAGCAAGGTCACTGAGAAAGGACTGTTTCCCTGACTCCACTCTGGGTCAGATACCTTGTGTGTGAAGACAACATGCCAGAGAAAGGCGTGCCATCCACCTGGGCTTCAAAATCCACAAAAACCGGGCTCTCTTAGGCTGCCTCCATCATGTGTCTGCCTTACAGCTCCTTGCACTTGCATTGTGTGGTCTCCTGCAYTGGGGGCTGGTTACTGGGCACTCAATCAGAGGTAGCCAAAGCAGCTCGATATTTGCACACACTAAACAGGATGGAAATGGCTCCTTCAACTAACCTGAATTCCTGCCAAAATCACAAGAGCCATTAGGTCACCAAGGAGGAACTTCATCACTCAAAGCCAGAGGGAATTTCTTGTGGCACAGGAATACAAAAGACCCACAGGGATAGATTTTTCATACATCCCTGGAATTTATCTGAAAAAAAAGCCAGACAAGCTTCTGTCCACTCAGTGAAGACCAGCAGTGACAATTTGCTTTGAGTTGCAACTGCTGCTGGGACACAGAGCATGTGCTGAGCTGTGAGTTGTGGAAGTGGAACCTGCTGGCTAGGAATCACTTTTTAAGCGCATTTGCTCTACATGCTGGCTAACTGCAAGGAGCACATGGGGGTATTTTGTGTCTGTTTTCACATCTTAGAAGTCTGTGATTAGATACATTTTGAAGCTCCAAGTCAAACAGAACAAATCACTGCTACAGCTCTGGCTGCGSTCTCTGCAATCACCTTACATCCTGACATGGAGAAGGAGAGAGGAGGTGCAGAATTTTTGCAGCAATCTGCAGCCTAACAGAAGTATTAAGCAGGCCTCCTGCTTTTTAACAGAGGGATCACAGAAAGACAGGTGAGAAACAGGGAAATTGCTGTGGGATGGGGAAGAGAAAGTCGTGACTGTGGTTGTGAAGGTCAGGGACAAAGAAGAGGAGGCTGAGGCCTGTGTGGGGTATTTCCTTGTTTGTACTGAACCTGCAGATCCCAGGGTCACCCCCACACCACATATGCCCAAGACTTCTTTGGGGTTGGCACATGGGTGAGGGCAGGCAGGCAGTAGCATGGCCGAGGCCACAGCACAGCCATGCAGCTTGGGAAGATGACAGCAATCAGAGCTCCCGAGAACTGGACTGGGTTCCAGGATGCTGACAACCTCGTCTGTGATTGCAAGGAATTTGGCTCCAGTCAGCCCTACTCCTGGCTGAGGAGGAATCAAATTGAGGGAGGATAACGAGACGCAAATTCAGCTCTTGGGAACGTGCATGTAAGTGAGCGGGACAACCCCCGGGCAGAGCTAGAAGTCACCAACACTACACTTGTTTGCAAAACCTGCCACCTGGGATACCTACACTCTATTCAGGAGGCAAAAGTCTCCTGAACCATGGGGTCTGTTTCCTTCAGCTCTTTGATCCAGTGAAGGGATGTGGTTGAGCAGTCAGGCAGCAATGAGAGGGGTTGGGCAGGCAAGGGGTGGGGAAGAGGTGAGCAGCTCCCTGGCCACATTTCACTACACGAGTGCACCTTGCCCTGCACCACACCCCGTCAGCTCCAGAATGCTGGAGCCACTGTACCCACGGGACTGCCTCCCATCCGGCCAGGAATCCTTCTGCATGGCCTCTCCACCACAGTACAACACRGGGCCATGGTGCAAGGGGCCATGCTTGTCATGAAGCATCCTGAGCAGAGCAGATGAGGAATCCCCATCTCCTGCTAGATCAGTCTGTCCAGCTCCCAAGTGCAGCAGAAACAGAGCTGGACGCCCATGCCCCTGGAACAGACCCCGGGTGAGCTCCTGCCAATTATTTGATGTAGTGTTATTTCCAGAGCCCCTGCCAAACCCGTGTCGGGCCCAGARCAAGCCCGTAACTCTATAGGGCCGAGTCTGCAGCCTCCTCCTCCAACCTAGAACTGCACCTCCTAAAACCACGGCTGCTTTTTTCCTGTTTCTCCCTCTGAGTGGGGCTGGCATGGTGAGAACTGCTGGCCACATGAGCCTGGGCCCAGCACCCAACCCTGGTGGGTTGGGGCAGCAGCTGGCATGACCCTGCATTCACCTGGGACACGCTGCCCATCCCCAAGGACCTTGGGCCAGAGAGAACCATGAGTCATGACCCACAGCTCTGCTCCCTGCCTTGAGGCAGCTGGGTAATTTTTGGTCACAGAGGGTGCAATCCCTCACACTGTCCTGGGTCAAAGGCAGCACTCACCTGGCCGCGGGGGACAGGCCAGGCACTGGTCCACACCCCAAAAGAGCCCCACGCTGCCGCAACAGTCCTCCAGCTTGGTTAGCCCTGGCAGGGGGTTGGTGCACTGCGGAGAGAGGAGCAGATCAGGCTTCTGTGGGATGCAGAGGAAACGTGCCCAGCTGGTACAGCAGCAGCAGAGCAAGCATGGGGAGCAACTGTCTGGGCTCAGAGGCTGGCACTGGGACACAGTGGGATGGGGATGTGGATTAAGGCAGTAAAAGGTTGTGCACACAGAACCACCCTTGACTGCAGCCTTCAGAGGGGAAGGGGACATCAAACAGAGCAGAGATGAACCAGAGATGACATCAGCTGGCAAAGCCCTGGAATCAGCCCCTTGCCTGGCTGATTAGCCAGTGAAATGGGTGCACCACYCCAGCCCGGCGGGGAGCTTGTTGTCAGGCGCTTTCCTCTGCTGAATGAGTCTCTCTTTCCCCTGCTCTCGGCAAGGCCCTCTGGATTACAGGCTTCCCCATTAGAGCGGAGCCGCTGGGCCCACAGGCTGGAGCTGGCTCTGCTCCAGGCACGCGTGGCCGCCTGCCCAGCACTCGCATACCGATCGGCTCGGCTGTGGCTGAGCGGCGAGAGGCGGGCGCTCCCCGCCCAACTCCTCACCCTCTCCCAGGCACGGCATCACCCGGCTGCCTGAGGTGTGAGCACAACAAGGATACCCCCTGCTGCCCCCAGAGCATCTCTTACAGCCTCTCCAGGCGTCTGCTTTCATCCTCTCTGTAAGCATCTTCATGCATCATCGTCATCTGCTCCCATGCTCACTCAGATCCCCCAGAGAAGCAGGGCTTTTCCAGCCCCAGGTTCTGATCGCTTTTTTTTTTTTTTCACTAGAAAATGATTAAGAATATTTCCTGCTAGAAACTACTTGGATGGGAGTGACTGAAAGATGGGATGGAAACTGGGAGCAGCCCCCGCCAAAAGGCTGGGGAGCAGTAGGGATGGGACTGAGTCCCAGACTGCCAGGCTGGGGGGTCTCTCAGAGCACGAACTGCGCTGGGGGAGCTCACAGGTGTTCCTGTGGGTGCCAAAAACCTCCAATGCTTTTCCAGTGACGCAAGAGAAACATATGGGGAAAGACAAAATAAGAAATTACGATGACTGTGGGACAGGGGCGAGAAAGTCCCTCACGTGCATTTGCTTCCCAAGCCCCAGTCGAGCTCTCCAGGAAGGCATCGTTCCATGGAAATCAGACTTCCATTTATCGTCTGAGAGGGAAAGGAATTTTCCTATGTTTTATACGTTTCCTACAATAATCACAGAGCGTGGCTGTAAATGTTACTATAAATAGGGCACCCTTTTAAAACGAGACTGTGTGTGAAAGCCATCAAGTCTGGGCTGTGCTGCCCCAGAGCACAGCCTGGTCAGGCCAAGGCAGCAAGATCTCTCTGTGGRACCAAAACAAAGAATTTTTTCTTCCCAAGTACTGACACGTTGCTCTCTGTGCCCATGGTACTGGCATGATGCCCACGCTGACACTGAAAAGCTTCACAGAATAAAGCCACCCCCTGTACCCCAAAAGCCAATGCTCCCCTACCCCAAAACAAGAAATACCCCAACGCTTGACAGATGACCTCTTACCTGCCCATGGAGAGCCTCCCGAAAGCACCTCCCCAGCAGCCCCGGGGCTCTCTGCTGCTGCTGTCCACTCCCAGTGGCAATGCTGTTGCCATTCCCATGGGCATAGGTGTACCAGGGCACAGCAGCCAGCTGAGGCACTAGGACTGCCTCCACACTGTTCTCCTCCGACACCTCTGCATCACCCCGCACCCTGGCCACCTGGTGAATTTGCACAGTGGCTTCTGGAGGGTGGTTGATATGGACATTCACCAGAGAAGGGTTTAGAGAAGCTGGAAGAAAAGTTTACACCACATTTGTGACAATCTGGCAACAATTTGGCACCCAAAGAGCATTGTGTCATGAACAAAGTCACAAGGGAGAAGAGGTAGACTGAGGAAATCTAAAGGAAGACTGCATCTAAGAGAAAATATTTCTCTGGCCTGAAAGAGCAGATACCAAAAACCTACCAAAACCTCCACAAGAAGCTAGGAAGCCTCTTTCCTAACAACCTGGCCTCAAACAGCAAGCATAAGGAGGCAGTGGCCTCTTCAGGCCTGTTAACAAAGATCTGAGGAGCACACAAGTAGGAGTAAAATGTGGGATCTGAAGCCATTGGCCATGCTCACCCAGCTGGTTGGACAAGGGCAGCGTATAGGTGGAGTGCCTCATGGAGCTGCCAGCTGGGGTCTTTGGGCCTCTTCCTCCTTGCTTCTTTTCCAGAGAGGGAGCTGGCAGGTGGCAAAACTTCCCCGTGGAGTTGGAGGGGCACCAGCATTCATCCCGGCCCACGCAGCGCCCTCCATTCAGGCAGGGGATCTGGCAGAAGTCTGCAAGGCAAAGAGTGGTCTGCTTAGAGCAGGAACTGAGACACTGGCTCTAGCCAAGGGCAGCTGGGGGACACCAGGCAGGGGTACCTGGCCAGCACTAACCCCATGATGCCCCAGCATCAGAACCAGGCCCAGCACTCAGCTGGGGTCAGCACTTGCAGCCCAGAAACAGGCTTGGGTCCCTGCTGGGCAGCAACATCTTCCCCAAGCTCTGCTCACAACTGGAGCCATGGGTTGAGGAAGATGAGCCCTCCCTTGAGCTCTGGGGCCACGGCCAGACTGGGGCACCTATGGCCTAGTGGGCTGCCAAGGTGGTGTTTCTGACACAGCAGGATCTCTTGGAGTGGGTCAGGAGATATGGCAGCCATGGGTAGCCAAGTCTGCCCAATTTCTTCATTTCTGCATCGTCCCCTCCCTACTTGGAAGGGTTTTTACTCCTAGCCCAGAAAGGAACTCAGCAGGATGGGAGAGGCAGACAGAACAGGCAGAGAGCCACATCCTCAGAGCCTGTCTCACATCCAGCCCTGGCCCTGCCAGCACTTTGAGTGGGAGAAATGTGGAGTGGGACAAAAGAATCGGGAGCAATTCATCTGCACAGGCTCAGAAAAAGCATCCACAGATGAACCCAAAGTCATGTCCTTTCTGACCTCATCAGATGCTTGGAGCAACCCAGAGCATCTCAGCGTGCACTACACTCAAGCAAGGCATGGGGTTCCTTGACCGATTATCAGTGTGAGATGAGACACTGCTGCTCCACATTCCTGGATGGCTTGTCGGGTTCATCCCAGGGGATGAACAACCATCCTGTCTCAAGTTCATTTGCTCAAGCCCAGCACCCAGTTTTGGGAAAGGAGAAACATTTTTGGACTGGGACCTAGGCAGAAATTCCTGTGAACACAATCCTCCATCAGTGTCCACAACAGCAAGACTTTTCTCTCAATGTTAAAAGAATTTGAGTGATACAGAGGCACTCAGAGGACAAGTCTCAACAGATACAGCATGTTGCCTCCACCAACTGGCTCCAAGACAATGTGACCAACCCACATCTGGATATCCCAGTGACTTGATGAGCAATCCCAGCAGCTCTGAAAGGCAAGCAGTGGTTTCAGCAAGCCCTGTTTATRAGAACAGCCTGCAACCTGCAGCCAGCTCTCCTGGATGCCACGTGAGTGAAAGGAGAGAACAGGAGGAAATTAGGTGATGAAAGTCAGCCCCAAGACTGGATGCCAACTAAAGCAGAGAGCTGGCTCTGAGAAGAAGGGGGTGGTGAGGCTTGGCTGCAGGCCTGACTCAAACACATGAATCCCCTCTACCCAGGGTGAGATGGAAACAGGAGTTGCTTGCTCAGGAAAGAGAGCAATAAGGCAAAGTCTGTCTTCCTCCCCCAGGGGTGGAGTAAGCCCCAAAGACCCCAGAAGACATCTTCAAAGAGAAAAGCCATCTCTTCCCCTCCCTATAGCAGCCCAAGCTCTTAGTCTGCAGAGTCAGGAAAAGCAGGAAGAGTAGAGTGGGGAAGCACACAAGAAGGTAGGTGGAGGGCACAGGGCTGCTCACAGATGCGGAAGCCAGACTTGGGGTCGTGGTCGTGCCCCCCTTGGCTGTAGAGAGTGGTGGTGTCTCCTTTCTCACAGCTGTTGTAGCAGCGCCCACTCCGGCATGTCTGTTTGCAGATGGTGGGTGTGAAGACAATTTTTATCTTCCTAATCTTCTCTGTCAGGTTGGCCCCTGAAAGAAAAAGAATGCTTGGTGGAGACAGCATCTCCAGGCCTGGGGAGCTGTAATTCACCGCTCAAGCTCCAAAGCTACCCCAGAGCTAAAAGGGGTCTATGTCCCCTGCTAAGGGGGTGGAGCCACCATCCCTAGAAGCGTTAAGACCGGATGTGGCACTTAGTGCCATGGCCTAGTTGACAAGGTGGTGGTCGGTCATAGCTTGGACTCGATGATCTTTGAAATCTTTTCCAACCTAGCTGATTTTGTGATTCTGTGATTCTGTCTCTCCTTGTCCCTCACTCACTCCAGCCTGCTTTTTGCTCCATCATCTGTAAGAGTTTGTCAACATGTGAACAATGGCAAGCAGCATGCTCTGCCTGCTCAGTTGGAGTGGCATAAGAGTGTGAAGGAACACACATACCCTAACTTCATCATAAAGGGAGTTCTTCTGCTTTAAGCAATATTCCTTCTCCAGCCACATCAGTTGTCAGAAGACAGGCTGCTCTGAAATCATTGGAAGTCTTCCCACATGAACACACTGGCATCCATAAAAGAGGTCATCAGGTCTTAAGAAAACCAGCGTCTCTCTACAAGTGTCCCCTGACCTCCAGCAGTTATCTGTGGTCATCTTCTGGTCCCTCACCATCCTAACATTAGATACGATGGGCAATCACATTTGGAGCTCTTGAGGACTTGTGGAGAATGAGCAACAGACACTACTATTGTGTAACCAGCTGGCTTGACACCAGAGCCTTCCATCCCACTCCAATAAGACAGTCATGTGCTGTCCTTGCTGTGCTCAATTCCCCATTCCCTATTTCAACCCCCCCTTTCAGATTACACCTTTAACAAGGTTCACAGTCCTACACACAGGGGCTGAGGCGCTACACGGTGCCTCCTTGGGGAGTCATAGCTTCAGGAGGAGCCAAGCTGCAGAAGACAACTTGCACCTGTCCTAGCTGGGAAAGTGTTGACACTCAGCATCTGCATGTCCCAACAGGCTGGCCTAATCCCTGCTCATGTCAGAAGGCATCAAGGCAGCAGCCAAAGGGAAGAAATAGATGCTGGTTTCACAATCTGACCTTGAGGGTCGCTCAGGCTGAGGAGTAAGCTGGAAGACACCATTCCTACAGACTGAGACATTTTCCCTTCAGGCCAGTGTGCTGGGGTGATGTTCAACATCTCTGAGACGCAATTGTCATATACCCTGATTCCTGTCTCATGCCATCAGCATTTTGCTTCCCTGATCTGTCCTCCTTCAGTAGGGCCTCTTTCTTTGCCAAGCCCAGCAATGCCCATGCTGACCTTCCCTTTTCATCCCACTGAGCAGCACAGTCCTGGAAGTCCAGGGTTTCTTGGACATCCCCAGTCAAAGTGTTGCCCTTTCCCATGACACCCCAACAAGAAGCCCCAGAAAAGTGGGCTGGAGACAGCCCTGGAGGCCTCACCCTTTGCAGACAAGGTGTGCTCCTGGGAAACTGCAGGTGGGCCAGAGCTCCTCTGCTCATGTCCATTCCCACTAGGAAGTGCATTAGAGGTGAGCTGGCCATTGTTGGCTGGGTAGCGCCGGACAGTCCTTGATGATCCTGTGTGCTGAGGGGAGACAGGGGAGCCAATTCTGCTCTGAATCCTGTGGAAGAGATGAATGAATATTCCTCATGAGTAACTGCACTGATCCACAGGGCCTGTCCACCAATGTACCTTGCAGCAACCTTCACTGCCGAGCTGCCTGAGCCACCACGTGGAGCTTTGTCTACCTGAGCAGGATCCTGCTCCTCCCCTGCTTTCAGTCATCACCATGGCACTGGCTCATTCTAGGAACCATGCCCATGCTCTGAGCCTAGCAGGACACAATATTCACCAAGATAMCCTCTCTGTACCATCACATCAGGCTGTCCTTCCACAGGGATGTTTCAGCTGCCTGCCCATCACACTCAATGTCTGTTCTTTGGCAATAGCAAACAGATGCAGCTCCAAATACACTTATTCTTACGGTGGAAGCTTTCTCAGGACCTGCCTTCCCAGCCCAAAACAAGCACTAAAACACAGTCAGAAAATAGGCCAGATCTAGCAAATAAACAAAACTTGGCCCATGAGAGTCACAAACAAGAGAAAATGACCAAGAACTCAAGTCTGTAAGTACAGTTCTGACTTTCTGCACTCACTGCATTTATGGCTTTTGGTGCTCTCTGGGGACTAAGCACAGAGAAGCCATCCAGCTCTCAAGGTCACACTTCATACCCTCTCCTATATAAAGCCATGCAGACCACAAGGCAGAGCTCTTTGTGTTAAAGATCTTGATCTACTGCACTTGCTCCCATTTCTTTTTACTGACTGCAGCATCAAGCTTATAAGAGRGTGCTCTTCTTTCCAACCAATGCATCTCACCCTCACTTGCACAACGTGCAAGAAAAAAGGCTTAATACAGCCAAGGGCCAAAATAGGTTGGCTGCCCACATGCTCCTTGGGCTTCTTTGGAAGTCCCAGCCTTAGATGCCTCTGTGACAGAACTTCAGCACCAACAAACCTTCTGCATATCCTGTCCAACACCTGCATCTCTGACTAAGTGGCTGGGGCAAAGAGGCCAGCTTTTTCCCACTCAAGTGCGCAGAGAGGTCTATCCCATTCTATGGATTTTAGCATCTTCCCTCTCATAGTCAGCACAGGAGATGTGTTAAAGTGTCTAGWGGGAACACAAATTTCTAAACCAAACAGGATTGGATGATCCAATGAGAGCTGGCTGACAGCAGCTCTACCTTGCAGACATTCTTTGGACAGCTTGGAATAACAATAAGATCTGGGGAGATGGAAAGGGAGCTCATGCTGTGCTGGTATTCAAACAGGTCAAGAACAACACACAAGGTAACTGTCAGCCAGAGAGCCCACAATCAGTCCTGAACAATGGAAAAGATGACGCACAGGTCGATTAATTGAGAACTAAACAAAAGGAACACAAAGTGAGGTCAGGTCAAGGAGGTCTGTGAAGAACCACTCTTGTCAGAGRAGTCCATTTTCATATTTTGATAGAATTAGACACATGCACACTGACAAGCTGAGAGCCTATGCTATTTCAATAAAAAAATAAACAGGGCAGTATGATGTCAATCAGGCACATGCAAAATTAATAACAAACTGGCTGTGTAACAGAACACAAGAAGTAGTTGTTATTGGGGAGGGAGTTAGATGGGTTCCAGGGTGATCAGTATGAGGCCTGGCAAGATTCAAGAATTTCATCTGGAAATAAATATTTTTATTTCGAAATAAACATACAATCTACATTGATAATGTGTGCTGCTGACACAGAAATTTGCAATGTGGTGTATCATGATGAGAACAGAGCAGTTTGGATCTCTGTGGAGGGCAAATACATCCAAGCAACATGGGATTTTAATAGAGCCAAATGCAGATTACACATATAGGAAGAAGGAATGGAGGCAGCAGCTGCAGATAGTCGGAGACAATCCTGGAAAACACCAATTCTGAAAAGATTTCAGGGCTAATGACAAGCAATTAAATRTGAACTGTCAGTTTAATGCCCTGACCTTAGGACACTGAATCACTGCAGGAACAGGGAGGTATTTTTGCCTCCCTACACGTCCTCATCACAGTAGAGTGTATATATGTTACAATATATCCTAGCTCTGATGTAAAGTATGTCACATCTTCTAAGAGTCAAAAAAGTGGAGAGAACACAAGAAAAAACATGACAAAAGTTAATTGGAGGGCTAATGAAAATGCCTTTCTGTAAGAGACCTAAAGTATTCAATCTCTTCAATTTAGGATAAAGAAGATCAAGAGGCGCTCTGATTACAGGGCACAGGTTTCTCCACAGGAACAAAACACCAGGTGCAAAGAGCCATGTAATCTGACTGTGAAACAACATCTGCAAACTGAAGCCAAATGATTCTGTACTAGAAAGCATGCCTGCATGCAGTGACATAGCTGTCTTCCTTCTGCAAAAACCTCAGCAGTGGATTCCCAAAATCCGATTCCATCTCTTCACGAGAGGAAAGTGTGCTAACAAAAAATATTTGTTGTCTTGTTAAAATCAAGATTTAAACTGAGACGAGGACAGCAAATAATGCTTGTTTTTCAAAAATCAGCAAGGCTAGCCAGAATAATAGAAGTGGACCTTATTTTAGTTCTTCTTCAGTCCATTTCAGAAGCTCCCCTGAGATTCTGCAGAATACCACCTACCCCAGATGGCCAGAGTGGCCAGGCATGAGCTGCCCACACATTTCTGAGCTGCTAGCTCAGCCCTGCACCAGAAAAGGAACTTMTGATGCCTGTTATGTACTGCTTTGTCACTGGATGTGATACTGCTGGTTTTGTTAGTGACAAAGGCCATATGGAGCTCTAGGGAGGCTAAGGGAGAGCTACCAAGCCTTGGGAGCTCAGGTACATTTTTTCTCTGATCTTTAGTGAGAGATCCTAAGCACAGTCCTATGGGTGAACACGGCTGGGCTCCAAGGTCTTTTACTGCAGAGATGGAAGCACCCTGAGGAAAAGAAATGCATTCCCTCAAACAACGACTGTCTTAGTGCTGGCTCTGAGTTCTGTAGAGCCACTGGGTGAAGTTGACCAGTGGCATAACACAGGGAAATATCAGCTACTCTGCCTGAAAATCCTCATGTCATGTCTACCCCTGAGAAAGGGAGCGTGCTGTGTGCAAGCAGCAGATCTTGGCTGGACTGTACCCATTGCTTGCCTGAAGGAATTCCTTCCTTTGGCTTTAGGAACATCTCTTGTCATTCCCAGGATTACCAAATTTTGTAACAAAACCCACAAAACCCCAAAACAACAACATGTGAAGAGCTTTAAATAAAATAATCATTAGCATTTCAGTTCCCAAAAAAGGGATTACATGACCTTACTACGAGGGGTAGTGCCAGCTTCATGAAAGAAAAACAAAGTAGGAACATTACTCCATGGTTTGCAACACTTGAGGGAAAGCCATCYTACTGAGATCCCATTGGCAAAGCACTACAGTGTGAGTTGAAGCGGCGGGGGGGTGGTGGTGCTCAGATTTGCTTTGAATTAGTTTGTTTATTTGGTTCTATTCTAGGCAGAGGAGCACTGGGATTTGTGGACTGAGTTGAGTAATACCATTCTAGCCTGGGCAACAGAAAGAAATCAATGGCAAAAGGCATCTTTCCATCTCAATTTCTCATGCCAAGCAGCTGGCTCATGATCAGGGAATACAAAACAGAGCTTTCTCACTCCAAAYCTTCAGTCACTCCATGCTGGGCAGATAGGGACTGGCTTGCTTGAAGTGTCTCAGGAAATAAGCCTGAGCTCACCACAACAGTACAGATCTAGATCTGGTCAGAAGCCATTAGCAATCCCCCTCCATTCGATGSATCTTAATAAACACAGGGTCAGAGCTTGGTCAGTTCCCAGGGAACTACATTGCCGCAGGTTCTCTCAGTGGTGTGGCTGTCCTAGGGGTAAGAGTGAGCACAGGAAACAGAAGGGGTGGCTCCAAATCAGCAGAATGTGGAGCTGGTGTAACCACTCTCCATGCCTCCACCTGCTTGAGAAGASACACTGAAGAGGCAGAGGAGGCTCACCCTTCAAGCACTGTAAGTGCTTGTTCCAGGCACTGTAAGTCCCAGGGCTTCATGTTCATGCTGTCTTACAGCCTCCCTCAGCATGGTATTACCACTTCCACTCCTCCAGCCAGGCACATGGCCAGCACAGATCTCTGCAAAGAGGCAGTGGTCTCTACAGACAACTGCCTGGCAAGCAGCTAGTTTCCCTGCTCTTCATCCATCAGAGCTGCTGACAACTTTCACTGTGCCAGGCACAGCCTGTAGGACAAAATCAGTATGCAGACTCCTAGGACTCCTTCTGAGCAGTGGCACTGACCTCTGCAACTCACAGTAACAGGGCATGGAGGGAAGGCAGAGGGAGCAGCGTTCTCCTTTCCAGGAGCATGGATACGTGTGCTCCTGCGGATTCCTACCAGCTGAAAGGTCAGTGGCTGAGAGACTTCAGTCCCCCTCACATAGAAATACCTACAGGTATTAGATGCTAATCAAAAATAAGAGATTTGGGATGCGAGGGAGCTGTGCAGACTCACAGGCTGCAACAGTTGAAAACTATCCAGCAAGTACTTTTAGCTTCTCTATTCTGAGGTGCAGTTCAAGGAGCTGGACTCCCTGTAAGCCTGAGGACATGTGCTAGAAGTCAAAAGAACTAAGGGAGGTCTGGTTCCTTACATTCTAGCACTACATATCCCTGCAGGACCCCAAAACACCTGTATTCCATTCAGCAAGGGATCCACACATTGCCATGACACTTCTGAGTGTAAATATTTTATCTTCAATGAATTTTGGCACCACTTGCACTCTGCTCTATATTTGCTTTAGTCATAGCAGRGTAGAGAATGTACAAAAATATTGTATGCCCTGGATATCTTGGCTCTCCTGTGAGACCCAGATGAACCTGAATCTGTGCAGGTTCCCTGACCAGAGCAGGTGAGGGGATTCCTGTCACTCTGCTGAGGACTGAGCTGGCAGACTCCCAGCAACTGCACAGATGGATAGGAGGATCCCTGTTTTCTGAATCAACCATAGAGGTGTTTTTCAAGCCTGCAATTTCAAGACTAGATAGACAGAATGACAAAAACCAAGTCTAAATCACTGAGATCGAGGTACCCAGAAAACAATACTGTTTTCCTAACATTTTTTCTAATGTATATAGAAAGCATTTTCAAACCTCTGACCACTTCTGATGATCACGGTTCTTTGGGTAGACAAAAGCTGGAGGGAATATAGGTGGGCAAACTGCTCTYTTAGTGGCTTAACACCAGGCATCCTCCTTGGAGCTGGAGGCAAAGGTGGCAAACTCTTCAAAGCACTTCCCTCTCCCCAGCAGCAACACCTCAGTCTTTCCTGGATTTAGCTTCTATCGGCCGCTCTTCATCCAACTGTTGGTTTTGGCCAGATTGCTAGTGAGCTGGGAAATGGTGATTTTTTTCTATTTGTGTAAAGGAAATGCAGAGCCAAGTACCACAAGAGTATTACTGGCTTTTCATCCAGCCCGCCTCGCCCTCTCCCCAGCCAAAGCCTGACAGACCTCAGCGGGGTGGATGGCTTGAGGCACTGTGGAGAGAGTGAGTCCTGGGCAGTGCGGTCAGCAGGGAGGGGCACTAACCCCACACAAGGCAAGGRCTGGAAAGATGAGGACTGGAAATAYRTTCTTCCAGATGGAAACAAATCTTCACCATGCTGAACATCACGGAGACATGACAGAGACTGTTGAGACTTAAGGAGCAATTCTCAGGAGGGCAACTATAGCACTGGCCAAAACAAAGCTGAAGTTAATCAGCCCTCAGAGAAGAGAACATCTTTCCAGGGTCCAGAAACCCCCATCCCGGGCCCAACAAGCTCCATCTCTCCAAACACAACCAACCTGCTGCTTGGGATGCAACTGCTGCCTCCAGGCAACCGAAAGGACATGTGCTGCCCATGGGGCTGGGAGCAGAGTCCCTGGGAAGGGAGCCACTGCAGCACTGGTAAGTCCACCCCAGCTCCTCCAACCTGCAGCCTGCATGTGAATCTCCAAGATGAGAGGGCTCAGCCAGGACAGGGACTGAGTCATGCTCAGCACCCRATAACCTGCCAGGACAACAGGCAGGTTCTCCCCTGGATTTTAAATGCTGAACAATATATTTGTTGTCTGTCTTGTCCATCTGCCTGTCCCTCTGGCGAGATGCCCTCCCTGCTTGGGGCCACAGAGACCAAAATCAGTGATTCACTTCCCCCTTTGTAATGCTCAGCAGTTGCTCATTTTCCACTAAAGCATCACAGAAGAATGGGCAGCCTTAACACCAGCATCTGTGTCTACAGGGGGAGAGAGAGGCAGCCAGCCTTGGAAAGCAGTAAATTGACCGCAAACCAGAAACTTCCCCTTTCTTGGACTCCAAACAGGTTCCTCAGCAGGCAGACAGGATTCATGGCTCAGGCTGCAGGCCCTGGAGCACAGGAGAGGCATTGCTTTGAGAGCACTCCAGTTTATTATCAATTAGCTCACAAACATGCTGACAAGGAAGACAGCTCTGTTAAGACTCTGGGAGGGGGAAAATCACACCATACARGGCACCTGACTTCAAGCCCACCCACATTATGTCCATAAATCCTGGCTCMGTTTATTAACTCCAGAGCAGCAGAAATAGCACTGAAAACTGACTGCTTCAGGCTTCCCACTGTCCCTCCTGCTGCTGCCTTCAGCCCTGGTACCTCTCATTCAAATGAGGGAGACACTGAAGTGTGAAGMCCCTGCTCCCCAACGTTTGGTGGAAGGCAAGGGAAGCTGTCCTGCACAGAAGAAGCAGCTACCAGCATCCCACARGCATAAGACCTCCCTGTGAGAGCCAAGCAGAATCTTTACACCATGAAGGCTGCAGGACTGACCACTCAGTCAGTGCCTTCGTGCCAGATTCAGACACCTGCAGCCAGATGTCATGCAAGTGGGACAAGACACAGGCACCTGGACCATCATAGGGACATCAAGGGGCAAGTCATACAAATCTTCYCTCCCCTTCAAGACCTCTAGAGCTGCTGTTGGCAGAGTATCACTGACAACACCCTTTGCCTTTTAATGGGAGGGTACAAACAGCACTCYCAAAGTGGGGCTGCAGGGCCAGTAACATGTGTCATACACAATGCCACTGGCACATGCCAAGAGCCATGTCAGTCCAGCACCAAGGTGTCACCCCTGTCCCTCACCACAGATACTAAGAAGCTGTCACAGAGCCCACATGGCTCTCATTCTGGGCTCTCACCTGTGCCATATGTGCAGTGGTAACTCCAGTTGCCTGGTCCACTTGACATATGGGCCAGTGGCTGGCCAAGATTTCTCTGAATCTCTCACTATAAACTGTAGCAACAGTCCTTGAGACAGCAAAGTCACTAGCTGTCTGCCCCATGCCACCAAGCTCAGACTCCATCACCACCATCCTGGTATCTTCCTTCTTCTGGCCTTCCTTCCTCTGGCCCTGCCAGTGCTGCAGGGCCATCCTAGCTGGCTCCCAGTCTGCCATGTACTGTGTGAGAACAAAGAGGCAGAGGTCTGTGAACTCTATTTTTATCTGCTCAGAGCTGCCAGACACCACATATATAAGTGAACCCCTCTAAGCTCAGAGAACTAACAGATTCTTTTTAACCAGTCTCCTGGGATCCAATTTGCTCCTTAGCCAAAGTGGCTGTTCACACGCCTCCGTATAGCTCTCTGCTGACATTAAATGCCCTTCCCTTGCTGCACGTGCCACACATGACACCTGCCACTCTGTGTGCCCTTCTTTGCTCTCATGTATTAGGCAGTGAGCAACTGACTCCCTGGAAGAAGTCCAGCTCTCCAAGCATGGGAACAGCACCTGCCTGGCCCAGCGCGGCTGCAGAAACATGCCCTGCACAAGGGTGGTCACCAGGAGCTGCAGATTGTGCTTATGGTTGGATCCATCTGACCTTACTGCGGATCCATAAAACGGCCAAAATTATAATTTCCAAATGCCAAACGTGATAAAGAGCCGTCTGCAATCTGCCTATGTCCAGAGCTGAAGTGCAGGACAATGTCTTTCAGAAAAATAAAATGCAGCCTGAGACCACTTGGAGCTTCAAGTGGAGCCAGCAAAGGARCCATACCAGGATACTTGAATACAAATATACAAATGCCACATTTTGGTCAAACTTTGAACACTCCATAGACTAAAACAGGGATTTAGACAGTGAGGGAGACCAGGCAAGCTACCACCTCTCGGCAGAGCTGCCCAGACTGGCCTGTGGCACTTAGCTGCACGCTCCTCTGAAACAATGAGAAAGCTGTGTCAGTTGGCTCCCCTGCTGCATGGAGGGGCTGGTGTTGAACAGCACGATCAACAGGCACAGCACGATCAACAGGCACAGCAYAACTGCCAAATGCAGTCACACAGCCAGAATCACACCTTAGCAAGCAGACACACATCCAGAGTACCCTAATAGCTGCCATCACATGCAAGTCTCCATCAATGCCACAATCTTACTGCAGATATCACCTCATGGCTGCAGCCTTTGCACCATCACAAACCCAGGCTGCTGGCTTAGTCAGAGAGCTGGTTGTCAGTCAGGCAATATGATCACCCCAGTGAGGTTTCACCCCCCCCCCCACCAACCACAGCAATGCCTCCTCTTCCCCTCTCCTGCTCCCCGTGCTCCCCAGTACAGGGTCCTACTTGGCAGGGAAGGATTTGTATTTAGGGCAGTGGCATGCAAAAGGAGAGGACAACATATCAACCTGTGCTTGTGCACATRAGCACACAGATCTCCATCTCAAAAGGCCCTCTGTTTCCACAAGACACAACAGCTGCGAGCTGAGGGCCTGGCTGCCATCTAATGAAACCTGCTGCAGAGGCACYAGCCAGAGAAAAGCTAAACACTGGCTGTGGAGAGGTCACTCATCTCCCCCATAACGCAGTGAGAAAACAAGCACTTCTGAGTTTCATTTCTGTCTTGTTGACTAGCAACACCACCCCCTTCATTACGGTGCCAGCTTCAAAGCCCTGAAAAAACACTTTAGCCTATTGATCCGTGCACTCACATGTACCCCTGAGAGTGGGGGGAGCCAGCTGCCTGCCCACCGCTTCACACAGGATGTGGAGAGGGCTGGCAAAGCCTCTCTCATCTCAGGCATGCGAGTGGGGTGAAGAGCTTGTGGCTGTACACACACACACACACAGCATGAGAGCAACAGGGTGAAGAGATGTGTGTAGTGCTCTCATCTGAAGAAGTGAAGGCTTTTCATCTACAGCAGGTGGTCTCCCACTCATCYTGGGAAAACTGTAGATCTGAGACATATTTTAAGCGAAAATAATGGTTAAACACCCAGCAGGATGCCCTGGCCTTTGGATCTATTACCTCAGTGTTGTTAGGTCTCCTCACATCTCTCCATCCCCAGCCACACACAGGATTCTCACACCTGCAGCACTCAATCCACGAGAGCTGAGTTGGAATGTAGCCTTTGCTATTCAATCTTGAAGTCTCATCCCTGCCAAGGATTGGGGAACCAGCATCCCAGTGATTTTTAGTCTGTGCTATTCTGTRCTGGCTCCATCCTCCACTTGCTCACTAGCCAGAAGGCTAGTGGCTGTCTGGGAAGCAGGAGCACTCCTGGCCATATATGCATGATGCCTGATGGCAAAGCCAGMGCCTTCAGGAGTACCATGACCATGAATCTGCCCTACACCTCTCTCATGTGGCCTTCAGTACCCACACCAAGGACTATCATGGAGAAACAGGTTTCATGGAATCCTCATTGAGAAGGGATGTGTAGTGCTGCGCCTGTTTTGGCAGTGCCTGGACTCCAGCTCTGCAACAGCGCAGCTCCGAAGTCATGGAGAAGGCAAAGCTCCAGTGTCATTATCAACCTGTCATTACATCCCCAGAATAGTTTGGCACTTTGCTTTTTAGAAAACCATACCACTGAAAAATTACCACAGCCACCCTGCCAAGGCTACAGGCAACCTAATATACTGCCTGATAGCCTCAGCCTCCAAGTATGTTCCTCATCCTCCAAGGCCAACATTTGGCTCAGTTTTGCAGATGTGGGTCTGTTAACCATTCCCCTCCCTCCTGTCTCAGAATTCTTTCCAATTTGTCAAGATATTTTCTGGCAATGAAAAATATCTTGACTCAGARCAGGACCCCAGAGTGCACAGGAAAAAAACTCATCTGACTTGGGTCTTTTGGCTCCAAAGTCCTAAGCACCCMTCTTATGCAACCACACTCATTGCCCTCTGCTGCCTAATTTGCTGTTCACTTCTACCCTGATAAATCTCAGCCTCTCCTTCCAGATTTCTTCCTCCCATGGAGGATATTTATCCTTCAGCTGTAATAGATAACATTTTTCCATCCAGAATGTCTGCTAGATGTTTAGTTTCTGCCTAAAATGAGCCTCCAAGCAGGTGAGAAAAAAAATGAGGTAGTGCGGAGGGCAGGGTACCAATCYCACCAAGCACCAGGCACTTAGGGTAGCATTTCTCAGGATGCTTCTGAAGAAAGGAAAAGACAACAAGTAGATTTCATATGGAGATCTTCTAGATMTTCATTTCAACTATTTTTTGTGTCAAATCAACTTCAATTAATCCCTTGTTTCCTGTAAGCAACAGTGATTTTTGGAAAACACTCATAACTAAAGAGAACAGCTTTGATATTTCTGAAGTACCAGTTTAAACCAAAAAAGGCAACACACAGTCAGGTATGAGAAACTGCAGTAATCCACATGTGCAGGGGAGCTGAAAGCAAGACAGATGACAATCCTAGTTTAGGCATTAGGAAAACTCTCCCCAGGAAAGCATCTGATCATGTGGTCTTAGTGCTCTTCTAACAACTTTCTTTTTTATAGAACTGCTATATAAATTGTATTGTCATAAATGTCCCAAATTATATATGTATAGTTTATAAAATAGGCTATAAACTGGATTTTCTGTACTACCCTACCTACCACATGTACAATGAATTTGCCCTGCACCCTGCTCTCTTGCATGGAGTCTCAGATTAAGCTGACAGTAGCAGCACTCATCTTTCAGTTAGAAGGAAAAGTGCCTTTGAACTGCCTAAAGGCTGCGTTAAGCTATAGGAATGGCTCCTAAGGAGGTGCAGAAGAACCAGGTCTAATGTAAAGACCATATTTGGAGTTAAAAAAGGGGCTGGAAAGCTGGCTAGTCTCCTGCTGCTCTGAAGGGTATGCAACCCCCTARAAAGTAAATACATAAAACATATAAACCAGAATGGTGCTGACAGCTTTAAAACACTAGAAAGTAAAGCAACTCTATCTGGTGCCAGACWAGAGAAGGTATATCATGTAATTCTAAAATAGGAGTATTTTTATATAAGAAAAAATGGTATTTACACTCTTCTTGAGTAGCTGGAGTTTTTCCCTTAGGCTTCTCAGACAGCTTGCCAAGGACTTTTGATTATATCAAAGCAGGAAAGGGGCTGAGATCTGGAGCTTATGGAGATCTCATTGTCCTGAGTGACATATTTTTCTTTTCCTATATTCTCACCCGGACTGGCACTGGCTTTGCATTTCAATTTTTTAACAATGTATCAGATATCTACTCAAAATTGGCTTTGGATCAAGGAACGTAAATGTTTGGCCACCTTRTGAAAACCATATTGCCAAGGGAAGCACCTTACAAAGCTGCAGTTAGGGCTTATCTGCACTGAGAAAATACTCCATTCAAGTAACAAGCATAAAGGCACCGTAGTGGCACAAGGCCGGGACCAGTGTTTTACCCTGGGAATTCAACGTCATGCACTGCGGATCTCCTGGGCTGGTCCCATACCAAATGGAGTGGGAAAGCTGCCACAGCCCATGCCACAGGAATGCACTTAAACAGGGGCATGCTTCTCATCCAGGGCCAGCTTTTATTTTCTCTGATATTTGGATATTAATAAATTGCAACACATGTAAATGTGAACCGAGTGATAGTCATAAATGAGCAGAAGAGCTGAAGATGCATTCAATAGGTACGTGACTAGTACAGACCTCCYCCTATGCTATACACATCGTGGGCAAACAGTCCTGAACATTCATCAGCAACCCAAGAAGGGCAGTAAGCAAGCTCCCATTTTTCTCATAAAAGTGGAAAGTTCAAAGCTGGCAAGACAGGAGGCTCCAGATCCTGCTTTAGCAATTAAGACAAATCTGCCTCTGTTTGGAGCAGCATCTTTAAAAAGCAAGTGACCTTGCAGTGAACTTTTTGTTCTATCTGCTAGTCCTCAATGACAACAAGCTCATCAAGCTGATTTTGCCAAGCCACAGTTCTCAATGTTGTGATTTAAGCAGCCACCCCAGGGCGAACAGCTTTGTATCCACCAATGGGCTCCACTCCCCTTTGCAAAGGACCATGCTTGACATTTGACTAACACCAGAACTGGATTTTCAAACGAAATKGAACAATTTTCAAATGGGGGGAAATACACTTTCTCCATCCAGCAACCTSGGCCACACACCCAAGATCCTCCCATCTGCTTGCTCCCTGCTGTTCTAATCCTTCACTTCCAGGACAGAGAACAGAGATTTTGGCAGAGCCTTCCTGCTGGCATGAGGTTCCCAGTGTTCCCAGGCCAGGAGCGCTTGCCACAGCTCCTCAAGGGCTGCATATAGCCTTTCCTCTCATCAGGAAGGGAGGAGATGTCTCCTCCAGAGTGCTGCAGAGGAGAGTCTGAGATCAGAAGTCAGTGGGCCGGGCATGTTGTAACTCAGCCTTCTTCCTTTTCCATCCTGAAAAATACCAGGCAACTCCCAGCAACTGCCCTGCCTAAACAGAACCCTCTCAGAGGAAGCTCCCTGCCCTCAAGAGCTTAGCTGCATTAAGCTGTCTGCACAGTGCCTCAGCACCTTACACCACAGCTATGTCCTTTTCCCTTGCCTACATTAGCAGGGAAATGCTTTGCAGGTCCCAGACATCCCTCCTTTTCTGAAGAGGAAGGATGCTTTGCTTTTCAGGCAGCTGTCACCCAGCACATCCATCCCATCCAGGCAGCACAGCTCCTTGTACACATGCCAGTTAGATTTATGCACAACGCTCCTGCAGAAGGGACCTTCTCAGGTGGCAGCAACMGGACTCTCCACACACTGTCCAGAGCGAAAGGCATCTGGTCATCCATCCTTRGGGTAAGGGGCAAGGGAAAAAAACCCTTTCCACTCCCTGCTAAATAAACATGAATTCTGCTGATACTCGAGCCTTAGGAAAACAAAGCTGTTTCCATTTAGCTCGGCTTCTGGGCTGAGGTGCAACTCCACCCGCACAATCATCCATCAGGGCTTTGCTTCTCCGGGCAGAGATTCAGGCTGAGATCAAGAACAGGGAGGATTTGCAGCTAGACCATGCTGGGAGGGCCTCTAACACCCCCAGGATTTTGGTCTCCAGAGCACTCGCTGTTCCAACCAGCACAACACGGGGGCCTCTCTGCTTCTGCAGCAGCTAACATGTCCTCACAGGCTCCCACAGACCCCTGATTCCAAATCTCCACTGAGCCACAGACTGCTGAAGGGACTTGGGAAGTGGGACTCATTGCTTAGCCCGTATTTTAAGAGATGACAGTTTGAGGATCACCAGCTCTGGTCTCAGCAAAGCAGAGCCAGAGCTGCCTTTGTCCCAGCCATGTCTTTCCCCARGCAAGAGTTGAGCTCAAGTAAGACCAAATACAACTTCTCTTTTAGTCCCAGGAAGAAAAGATAATGCACACACATGGGCAACCCAAGGATGGAGTGGTTCTCACCCAGCACCTCTCCAAACAGAGGTACAGATGTAATACGTACATCACATCACTGATGCCTGTGCTCAGCACAACGTTCATGCTGACATCTTGTTCACATCCACATCTTTCCAAGACTGCCAGCACAGCCAGAAATGGATCTGTGACAGCTACAGCGGGAATGTGCACAGGTCCATTCGTTAGCCTTCACACCTGTCAGGTGAAAACACAAACCAACCAGTACAACCAGTTGCATATGACTGGTGSAGCCTTGTTGCTCCAGGAGCTGCCACTTCTCACCAAGGCTGAGGGTAGAGGACTGACAGTAACTCATTTCCTGCTGTCCCAATTGCGCTTCSTGGGCTCTCCTGGCAGGGAAGCCACAGAAGGCTACTTGTCCTTCCASAGCTCTGGAGGGTTTGAGCACATGTACCAGAAGCAGAACCATGAAAACAGGGAGCTGTCTGGTTGTGCTCTTCACCAACACTTTCTGGGATCCTACAGACTCCCAAAGATTTCCTGCCTTGGGACCAGGCTGCTCTCCACAGTGAAGGTGCAGTCATCRTTAGCAGCAAGTCCAACTAGCTGAGGATAAGAAACCATTTTAAAGCAGTCCAGTCACTCAGGTAAGTGGGGAATATTTTGGTCCAGCCAGTTCCCAACCAATTCTGTTGGCTGCTCTCTTAACACTCTCCGAAGACTCACTTCAGAACACAKTGAAACCAAAAGCAATCCAATCTCTGGTTAAAGACCTGGTCTCCAGGACTGAGTGTTTGTCCTGGAACTCAGAGTCTGCTCACAACCACTGACCTGGAATCACCAGTGTCCTCCTTCCACTGAGCCACCCAAGAACTTCTTCAACCTCTTCTGTATTGACAAATCAGACAAGTAAACCAGCTCCAGTGGAATCACAGCAGACTGACTAGAAAAAGTCACTGTCCACCAGCACAACTCACCTTTATCCAGCAGCAGACCATAGGCTTGAAAACCCAAGCTGTTTCTCTCAAACTTGACAGTGAACTGAACTCCAGTGAATGKGACTCCGAGTCTGCAGTGCCAAAGAACCAACCCTCATACTTGCAAACATGAGCAAGGTCTACCAGCTTTTTTAAAAACAAACTTCTTTCTTTTGCTGCTACAGCCCAACTGTTTGAAGAAAGTTTGATGCARAAGCACCGAAAGTATTTCAGTGGTAGCACAGAAAGAGATGGTGCTGCAACTGCAAAAAGCAGACTCTAAGTTCAGACAAGTCTAAGAGTGTTGTTTCATGAGACAAATAACCAACCTAAGAAGGGACTTCCCCATMATCAAAAGCCGAGTCCCCTCTTTGCCCCCCTTCACTTGCTAGACTTGCAACTCTGTCCAATTCTTGTGGTCTCATGATCTTCCAAGAAGTCAATTTAGCCCACTAAAGTGGCAGAAAATTATCCTTGATTTTGCTGTGTTCATTTTTTGCTGGTTTACTSAACTGAGCCCACTCAATCAGGGACCAGATGAGGACTAACAAGTGAAGAAATGCGAGGGCATGGCCAAGACCATGCCTTCGGCTGCAGATGCTCACTCTTACAGGCTCTGCAGCTAGCCCAGAAGYTGGCATGCTGAAAGGGACACTCAAAAACATTTGGGATAGAGCTCTTCTAACATCAACAAGACTTTTATGTCCTGCAGTACCACACAATGTTATAAGGTGCAGAAAAAAACCAGCTGACTGAATTGTACAGGAGTACACCCAGGGGCTGAAGAGAGGCATTTCAATGCAGAACAGTGCCAGGGTGCAGGCAGCCCTCCACCCACCTGCAAAGCAGGGCTGTCTAACATTGCCTGGACAGCACAGGGGTGAGAACTCCCTCTCAGAGAGACACACAGTGGTCTCAGCAAATCCTTCAGGACACCCCCAGAAGGCAGTCAATGGTGGACTTGTTCCAGCGTCCTACCTGTAGCCATTGCAAAAGACGATAGTCAAATTCTCTTGCTGAAGCATGGGGTAAGGTGATGTCCTGCAGGGGAGGGAAGGAGGAACAGCACAGCATGGTCCTTAATGGAGTCCTATTTCCTTGGGATGGTGCCAGAGGATTTAAGGTACGTTGGGCAGCTGGGCATTCAGCAATCCCAGTTCAGTGATCAGCAGACRCTGTGTCTGACTGACTGGACAAGAATGCTCTGCCAAAGCCTGCACAGCCCTCTGTCCTCTGTGCAGAGCCTGAGGTCATGTTCCTTACTGGGAAAGCCTTCAACAGGTGCTGTATCTCCAAGGACACTGCTCCCCTCCCCTCCGGTCCCTCCACAAAGGGTGGTGGCACAGAGGGGTAGGAGGAGGTCATCACTGCAGGGAAACTCGTCAGCAATGCCCAGGATGGCAGGCACATGCGAGGGCCGCATGCTCATTTGGGAAGCAAAACTCTCTCAGAGGAGCAATGACAGGAGATTGGCCACCTCTCTCTGCCAGCATCACCTCTGCCTTTCCTGAAATTGGCTGCTACCACATAGTCTTCCATGGGCACCAAGATATATCAGCTTCAGTGAACTACTTGGTGCCAGTAAAATCTTTGCCAGTCATTTGAGCCTCTCCAAAACTGTTKACAGCCAAGAGTCTAGAAATGTCTCCGGCCCATGCATTGCCTCCAATTGAAAAGAGACAGAAAAGCAGTAGCTACTGTAGGAGCAATGGGCAAGTTGAAAACAACCTGCAGGAAAACAAAAAACAAAGGCCAAATTGCCCTCTCCTTGGGCAGCTCCAAGTGATGTTGACAGAGAAAATAAAAAGTTCRGAGAAGTAAAGAAGAAACTGAAGTTAGCTCCTGGTTAAGCACCTGTAATTTTCTGTAATGTCTTCCTGACTATGACTGAGGGTCTTCTGCTGGAAGCCATCAGAAAATTCTCTGCTTTGGTGGCTACCAACAAAACCAGTCTTTCTGGCCCATAAACTGAGTGAAAAGCTCCAAGAAATTCAGGGGCCTTTAGAGGTGATGCAGCAGAGATGCTCCCATGTTCACAGACACTTACAGAAAAGTGGAGATTATGTAAAAAAACAGAAACAATATGTGTGGGTTGTTGTACAGCAGCAGGCACTATTCCCAGCTCTCCATCCCCACCAASCTGCTGACATAGTCATAATGCTTATCAAGGAAAGACACATCTCCCATCTTTACTGCCTCATTCAGCAAAACCAGCTCCAGCTACAGCAGGATGTCACAAAACACAGAGTTTTGTGAAGGAGTTGTAGTCAGGTACAGCATCAGCTCAGCGTTGACCTGAGGCAGGTGCACTGAAGCGCTAAGCTCTTCCTTACCCAAAGAACCAGATGAAGCCACAGCTGTCTTCCTGAGCTTAACACACTTCCTGAGCTTAACACACTTTTCCTGAGCTTAACACACTCTTCAGAGTCCCTCCTGCATGGACCTCTGAGCTCCAACACCTGCACCTTTGCTTCTGTACCCAGTATGCAGGCACCCACCTGGGCACCAAAATTACCTAAACCACAGCAAAACGGCTCAGAAATATAGAACAAATGGCTTAATRATTGCTAGAGTCTGCAGGAAACATCTCTGAGTGTTACTGCTTTGCTAATAGAAGCATTTAAAAGCACACCTTAGATCTATGTACTCCTCTGTGTATACTACCTGGATATATTGCTCTAAACATATCCTCTCGGGAAAAAGATTTACCCACCACTCCTCCATACATCCTGCTGCTACCATGAAGGCTATTCACCAACAGGACAAGGGCAAAATGATGACACAGTTCTCTTTCCTCATGGAATCATCACTAACCTGTTCCATTCCTGTGTGTGCCAAGGGACTGTGAAAAGTGCTGGATACAAAMTGAGTCCCTTGGATGGACAGCAGGGGCTGTCAGCTCCCACAGCCCATGACAGAGTTTTCATCAAGAGCCAAGTTGCCTGGTCCCATGAAGCAGAGACTGTGGCCCAACCAAGTAGGGTGTTAGCTGCCTGAGGGATTGGAGGAGCATCCTGCCAGGAACCAGGTTTGACTTACACAGCTGGGACGTGCCGTGGGATGGGCGCCTGAGCCCCTTGCAGGGATGCATCCCGCCCTACTGTGCCGGTCCTCCTCCGGAGGGAGCTTGTGGGGGGCTGGAAGGCAGCAACAGCACCAGGCGGGTGGTACTCCTGCTCAGGAACAATTTCTTCACACCGGATGCCCTGGAAGCCTGAGCGACAGGTACAGACCTGGGGGCGGCTGCAGGAGCCCCTGTTCTTGCATGGCGGGTCGCAGACAGCTGAGGAGACACAGAAAGGCTGTTAGTGGACGCAGGACTCAGCCCCATGGTAGGGACACCCAGTTGGAACAGCACAACTGGGACAGTCCCATCTCATCTCTGCAGGCAGGTGACCTTCACAGTCTTGGCATTACAACTGCTATGGGCCCCTAACACAAGGTCACCTCCATTCTCCGCACTGGTCTCTACAGAGCTCTTCTCCAATAATATTCATTTCAGAAAGTTTAGAAATGAGTAGCATGGCCTCCAGCATTGCCCAGAGTGCCCTAGACAGGAATAGGTTCTAATTCCCAAAGCAAGAGATTGCATGTCACCTTCAGTCTGTTTTGGTGTCTGACTTGCACACTGCCCCTGGCCTGTCCCCTCCAGTGCTTTCCAGCTTTCCTTCCGCAGCTGATTTTGGAGTCACTGTGCTCAAATTCCTCCACTGCTATGGGGACTTACAGTTCATTAACCTTATGCCTAAAGCACCCTCTGAGCCTGTGTGTGTTCCTAATTACAGCACATCAGCTTCAGTTTGCACCCCAGGAGGAAAGTGCTATTAATTATACACTGGACCCTAACACTTCCCAAGTCAACAGATGCCAAATTGGGTTTATAACCCAGGCAGTGGCAGCCAGGAAACCACAGCTCACTCCGGTAGGACCAGGCTCGCTCTTCTGAGCAAGGGTAATTGAAAATGCACTGGAAAACAGTGCTGTCCTTCAAAGAAAGAAGGTGCCATCTGGTCAAAAGGTAATGAAACCTTGTTGGACAATACAAGGGTGGACATTAACGTCCAGCCACATGGAAACCCTATAAATAAGTTTCAATCCATGAAGCCACTGCTTTTGCTGAAAGCCCCTCTCCCAGGACTGCCCCAGGGAGGTGGCAGGGGTATCTGACATTCCACCATCTTCACACACAACTGCTGGGCTTTCGTGAGCATGTCCCTCCCTTTCTGGCTGTGCTCTCCACTCTGGTAAGACATAAACATGCCTGTGAGAAACACTGCTTCTGGACAACAAACATACAGACAGCACTTCCCTTGTGTGCCATCCATACATCATCCTGCTGTCATCAAGTGTGAGAACTCCTTATGCAGACGCATGAATTCCTTTCACAGCAGTGTAGCTCCCATAACCCTTCCCTCATCCCAAAACTAGCCTGCCATCAGCTTTCCCTAACTAGATCAGGGATGTGTTCACTGGAATGTTTCATGTGACATTTATTATCATGTTAACACTCAGGAAGTGAGAGAGATCTCAAGGAAAAGAAGACCCCAAGTCACGTAGGGCCGTATAGGTTAAAGCCAGAGGTTTTGATGAAATCCCCCAGTAAAATAAATCAGCCAGCACTGCAGTCTCTGGAACAGGGACAAGGTCCTAGTCAGGCAGGAATTAACCGTCTCTGGGAAGTCTGGCACTCCAGAAGTTGATGTAATTTATAATACAAAACTCAGCTGTGATTTAAATAGGCTGCCAGTCCCTACTGTTATCTCCCAATAAATGCCTGCTTTAACAAAGGCCACCAGCCCAGGAAGCCTGCCATTGAAAACAACCAGTTCGCATTCTGAAATACTGCAGAGCCAYGATGCTGGGACCTGGAACCACAGCAGTTCTCACAACCTCTCCCACCAACATAGTCACATTAGACTTCAGCAGGAAAGTGGTGATAAGTGACCAGGCACTCTAAAGAGGCCCTAAGGTAGTTTACATAGAAAAGAGGAAGAAGGAAATGGGATAATTTTTTTTTTGTCTCTTCAAGCAAGATGGATGGGGAGCTGCCCTAGCTGAAATATTTCAGCTCCAGGATTAATCCTCTTCTTAGTTGCCTTTACAGGAAAGAGCTTTAAAATTTGCTGGTTTTCACTCAGTCCAGCTATGCAATATAAGGACAGCAAATGGGTCCGGGGCAGCACTGCCAATAACAAGTGTGTGAAATCACTATTCAGGCCCCCCAAACCATAACATTGACTGAAGAAACAAGATGGTTAAAATATATATATATATATATATACACATATATATATATGTATACATATATATTTGAAGTCTCTCTCTTTGCTTTCTGTTTTCTGACCTCAGGGGTTACTTTGAGATGTTTCCCCCCAGTTCGGGGTACTATGAACAGTTTCTGTTAAGATGACAGGCACTCATTTGTTCTCACTGTAGTCATATGTAATCACCTGTTCCAGGAGCTGGGGATTTGGGAAAACAAAAATAGCCATCTCAAAATTCCTAATAAAAGGGTAAGACTTGGAGCACTGCTGAAGTGTCACTAATAGCAACATTAGTCTGTTCAAGAACATCTAGCAGTGCCCTCATAGATCAAGTCTGGTGCTCTCTAGTCTTCAGTTCTCAAGGTTAATCTTCCCAGTAAGGCCACACAGCAGGGATGTCAGTGGCATGACTCTGACCACCCAGCTAGGCCTGTCAGAGGGGAATGCCACCAAGTTCAGCCTTGCATTGCTTTGCAGGCACACCTGGCCCAGAGGTGAGCAATGACATGCGAAGGTGACATTAGATTGCTAGGTCCCTGCAGCTCTGCTCATGCTCTTCATCTAGGAGAGTGATGCACATCTTCATTGTCAGCAGCTCCTGTGCACTCCCATTTAGATGCAGGGGAACCTGTCCATCAGCTATGCTTTCAAGAGAAAACTGGGAAGGTGCTGAAGGACTTGTACCACTATGGTGATTTAATGCACTTTCTCGTGTATGTAAACTCASTTCTAACTTATAGCTCTGACTGAGTGAGCACAGCCAGATGGACAATTTAACACAAGTAAAATATGCACAGATTAACAGGCAGGTAGATCAACAGCAATGCAAGAATAACAGAGAGAAAACAGAACTTCAATGAAGAACAGCCAGGGTTCAAAAGACCCTACAGCCACTGTTCAGAAGAGAGACAAAAGAAGAGGCATTGTGAACACCATTCTGTAGATGTGGAAAAGCTCCAGGTGCTAATGAGACTGTCTGAAGTCACGCTGTGAGACCACAGMAGAGCCAGCAACTCAGCCTGGAATCCTTGCACCTTTATTTGCCATCTTAACTGTAAGACCGTCTGTACAAGATTAGAAAGTGCATTAGTTTATTTAGTACTTCCTGACACACTGATTAAAAATGTTTCTTTTAAACTTCAGAATATTCATGTCAGGAAAAAAGCTCATGCTGCATTCCCAGCCCAGGCCAGGGTACTATCCCTGGGAGCAGCAAAGAACCATCATGAATAATGATGAAAGTGGAGGCTGATGAACAAACATGGGGAGGCTGAGCAGGATGAGTTAATAGGCAGSAGCTTAATTACTGACAAGCATACACTGCAGCCACTGCAGCCCCCAAAACATGGGCAGTGAAGGGGGGCTTCTGGCCTGCTTGTGCATACAGGTTTCTTCTCCACCTAACAAAGGACATAATGGCCAGAGTCTCACTTCAGGACAAAGTGAAACAGGCAGGAGGTTGAACCCTTCAGGCCTACATTCAGATGCAGCTCACGATCGATCCCTAACGGCCCCTTCTGCAAGAAGWCCTCACGAGCCTCACAGCGAACAGCTCCTGTATGCAGCTCAGTGTGATAACCTGGCAGTGTGTGGGTAGAAATTCAGCCCACTGCAAACAGGCACGACCYTCCTCCTAAACTCCCTTAGCTCATTTCCACTTTCCTAGGAGATGTTGTTGCTCCAGGGAAAGATATTTCTCTTTTTCATCTTCCCAGTCATAGACTGTCTGAAAGTTCCACAAGTCCTCATTATGCTTTGGTCCCCAAATCTGGAACATACTGAGAAACATTTCTCTATGGCTGGTGTTCAGTCATATGCAGATGTTGAAAGAGTAAAGTGCCTAGAAAAGCATGGGTGAAGGAAGAAACCAGTATCCTTGGTAGGTGAGATGAATTAGTTTATGGTAACAATTTGACCTATCCTCTCTCCTGAACCCACACTCAAATCCTTGAAAACCAAGGTTCTGTCCAACACCTGAATGCCAGCTCCTTCCATCCTTCATCATCTTAAGAGGTTCCCCCTGGCTGCATTTCTACCCCACTAACTTCCCTGATATGCCACATATCAAAGGCCATGGGAACAGACATTAAACAGCATTACAGTGCAGAAACGTAACTGGGATGGGCTGTTCAGCTTGCCTCGGCCACTTTAAAATCAGCTGAATGTCTCTAGCAGCTCGAACTCCAGCAGAAAGGCCCAGAGACGGAGGTAGCTGGGAATGAAATTATGTTTACACATCACCGGTCTCCACCGATGTCCTGCCTGAGCTTTACCATCCCCTGTCAGGGGGACACTATCAGGCCCAATCATGTTGACACTGTCCTTTTAATGAATCCTCGGGAACAAGGGCCCAGCACCTGAGCAATCACTAGGCAGCCCGCGTGGCTGCAAGCCCAGATCTACTGCTCCTACCAAAATCCCTAATGAGAGAAAGATGCTGCCATGGCTGGCCCCGCACTGTGTTTACAGACACTGTCTGGCAGCACAGCACGCTCTCTACCGTTTGGCTTCTGTCGGCAGTGGGGAGAGGGAGAAGGGAGGTGAGTCAGCCCTTGGCCCCCTGCTCCCAAACAGYGATTGCTAATGCAATTACCCCAGCACAGCCAAAGCGCCGTGAAATCCCGTGGCAAACAAAGATGAGCCTCCTTCCCTGCTTAACATCTGGGCAGCTGCTRCCACTCAAGTGAAGGCAGATGCTCTGGCTATTCTGGGATGGGCGCTCCCACCCAGCCCTCTGCCTGTGCTCCCTGCCCTCCCAGCTGACCGAGTTCCGCAGGCAGTCCTGTGCCTCCCTGGGACCAGGCAGGTRCCTGGAGCCAGCAGTCCTTTGGGAATGCCCAAAGAGGAGCTACATGGGGCAACCCTGCTATTCAGGGACAGGAGTCACAGCAGGGCTCGGTCTGTGGCTGCGGAGCTATTGAGGATGAAGATGACAGGTCACTTGCCTCTGGTGTGCGCTGCACTGGTGCCTACCCAAACATCTTCTCTTCCAGTGCTATGTCAGGGAGCCCACAATGATGTCAGCCCACAGGGCTGTACCACAGCCGCCTGGATGAACAGAACACTTAATACTTCCACTGTGGGTAGGCAGGACAGTCCTGGCCACACAATTTGGCACTGCAGGACTGCCCTGCACCTCACTTCCATTTCACACATCTCACAGGCTGCTGCACACTCCAGCCCCACCCATCCCAGCCCTTGTGCCAAATCCATTGACTGCTTTCCTTTTCCCTTAATAGCACTCAGAGAATCCACAGCCCTGATTTCCCCCTCAGTGTCAGTAATGCTCACCCACACAAGAAGAGCCACACTCTGCTCTGGTTCCCAGCTGCTGGGACTTTCACAGACCTGTCTTTGCTCCAAGCAGGACAAGTGAGAGCCCAAGGCTCAAAATTCAACCCATAAATGTGCCACTGCAGTGCCCCGCCCCAACAGGAACCTGCCATGGAAAGACACTAATAACAATAATGAAGTAAAACCACAATTACTCCACATACTCAGACTTTGCCAGCAGATGAAGAGCTGACCCACAGCCTGGCAGTCCCACAGCGAGATTGTGGCACAGACCCCATGATTCATCTCTCCTGCCCTGGCACAGTGCATGGGATGTGTGTGAGGTCACAGCAKTATTCAAGCACTTTTTAGATGTGCATGCTGAGACTTGCACTGGATGAGACTGTCATACTCACGTTTGATGCAGCGGTTTGTGCCTGGAGCCGTGGTCCATCCAGGGCAACACTGTCTGCCACAGACATTTGGCCTAACCAGAGAAACAAAGCAGCGTGGTTAGAAGAGGGGGAAGCTGAGGTCTTGTTGCAGCCATCACCTCTGAGTCACCCACAAAATTATTTCCTGCAGCATCTGATATTTCCTTCCAGATGGACCAGCAGCTGAGATCAAAACCAATGGGACAAGGGCTGAGTTGTTTAAGTGCTTGGAAAAGAAACCCCCAAGGACTGTGAATGCTGCAGTGTGAGCGATCCCTCAGAGAGTAGCTCCCTTTTGAACTGGCATTATGCTGGCACAGTGCTCAGAGGAACCATTTTCCTCCTGAGAGCAACTGGAGGCCAGCAGCCAAAGATCATTAAAGATCTCATGGTTCTTCATGGTACTGGGGTGTAAATTGGGCCCAATTTCAACTTTGGTCAYAGTATCTCGCCTCCGCAAATGTCCCAAGCTGCTTCAGCCGAAGACAACACTTCATTCTCCACCTAACTGCTGCTGCCTGCTGCTGTTCATCGCTCAGCCCTGCCCTGGGAGGGACAGCATGCCAGAAGCCACATGCTGGGACACTCCCCAGCTTGCTCTCCATTTGCAAGCACCCCAGTCCTGCATTTGTTATCTGCCCCTAGTGCAGTGACCCAGGGGGATGATGGCTCTCTGGTGCTATGAAATTTATGTCTACCTGATGTGCACAGAGCTACACTAATTTCAAGGTGCTCAAATAATTTCCAGGATTGCTGAATCCAGGATATTTCCGCAGCAACTTTTTGACTGCACTTACATAAATTACATCCTTCCCACCTCTACTTTCTCATGTATTTTCAGGTAGGGATGAATGTCAACATACAGCTATCAGAGATAGTGCAGGGCCTCTAAGAGGTGCTCTGCAATGCCCAAGCAGTCAGCTAATACTGCCTCCTCTGGTCATATGTCCTATTTCAATGTCTATAATGAAAAGGAATAACAAGTTSCAAGGTGCTCTCCAAGCATATTACTTATCATGGAGGGATAATTTTAGGAATAGGTAACTTTTGCATGTCTCAGTGGATGAGAAAGAACAGTTGTCAAAAGATAAAAAGTTAGAAATAGACAGCCTGAAAGCTCTGGAAAGCCTCTGGAAATAAAGTGGGGAATATGGTTTATTTCTAATGCTGGACAAGGCAGTCAGAGCTGCTGACAGAATTTACAGAAACTATGGAAACATACACATTTGTCTTCTGGATTGACTTTAACATGAACACAGCAGGGTCAGAGGAAGATCCTGCTCTGAACTGGCATCCTCCTGACTCCCGCATCCACATGGCATGAGATGAGACTACAGAATTGCCAGGGCTCAAGCTGTGGGGCTCACATTTTAGGACAGCCAAGAACAGTGGGTGGCAGGTATCCCAAGGATTGTCCTGGTATTCAGAAATTAAGCCACCTGTAGAGGTAAAATTGCTCCATATGGGAAAGAAGCCACATAATTTTAAAAGTGTTATCTAGTCCTTCAGGATCAGCATTCTATTAACCTGGCCAGATTTTTATAAGGAGAAAGCACTTAAATTCCTTTGATGTGACTTCCTGCAAGCAGAACAAGCCAAAGGAATTCTAGCACCCACTCATATCTGCTCTGGCTAGGCAAGAGTAACAATTTCCAGCATTTTGTCTGTCAACCCAAAGAGATATGAGTCTCTACGACATTCCCAGAAAGTATTCAATGAAAAAACCCTTCCTTATTTACTGCATAAGAGTCCACAAGGCTTTAAACTTTTTTAAGGTGTGCTGATCAGTGAAAAGAGAACCATTGAGCTGGAGCAGGTCTTTGGGTAATTAAGGCATAATGAGGGACTCTATCCCAAGCAGCAGCATAAGCATCTTCGCTTAGAGTGTCATAGCTCCCATTCTTTCCTTGGCACAGGTGGAACACACCTCGTAAGTCATATTCAGTCTGTTCAATGGGCAAAGCCCTCAACTTTTCCCACCTCAGCTTACTTAGATAATCATGTTTCTTGTAGGTGTGCTAGTTTGGAAGCAAACCAGYGGAGGAATTACCCTCGCACAAATATGTTGCGAGAGATTCCAAGCCAGAATTACAATTTAATAGGGGAAAAAAAAGGACAATTATACAGAAACAACAGCTTAAACTGACAAAGTCAGAATACAACTTGCCACCCTGTTGCTCAGGGTGGTGGCAGCAGTCCAKTTAAATGGTGGCTACAGTSCCACTGGAATGATGAATGCRGTCTTGTTGAAGTGGTGATCCTGAAGAACGGTCTAGTCCATCTCTGGAGGCCCAGTGGTGGTTCTCAAGCTCTTCTCTGGGAATCCAATACAAGTAGTCATAGTGTTCCAGAGCCTCAGCWTATATGCAGGTAGGAATGTTCAGCTCCTCCCCTCTGGGTTGGGATATCTCAGAACGGGCTGATGTAATTCCCAGAGGTCTTGATGGCCCATTAGCAGAGCTAGCCCCCCAAAGGGTGTTATCAGGGCCGAGTCATGATGAAGAGAAAGAACACTGCTCCACCTGGTTTTAACAGCTTATGAAGATGGTAACAGAACACATACTTCTTGGTCACACTTTCCATGTAACCTAAGACAGTAGGCTGTCTTAGCTACCTTCTCCAGAGGAGCTGTTTTGGCCTTGAATCACACTATTAGTTCTTCATAGGATTTAAGTTTTATCTACATCTCTCGCAGGTATGCTGGAGGGAGGATGTTGCTAGCTGCTCTCAATGCCAAAACCAAGCCAGAGGTCATAGGAAGAAAGGTACAAGGCTAAAACAGACAGGGGTCCAAGTCTGAGCGGACAAGATCACTCCTGAAGTCATGAAACCTCTGTTGGGTTCAGCACAAACYTCTCATTAACAAATCCATTCCAGTAGCCAGTTTCCCCTTTTTGGAGAGAAAGGGCACTGAATAGCTCAAAGAGCTGAATAGCCACAGTGCCAGAGAAAACCCTAAGGCATAGCTCAGTACATTTCTGGGAAAATGCAGAGTGGGACACGGGATCCACATCTCAGCCTCTGCCTCAAGTGCCAGGTACACCCTGCAGTCTCCAAAGCGCACAGGTAGCAGTAAGCAACTGCAAACCCAGCTTGTTCTTCATTTTGTGGCTAGCATGCACCATACATGCCCAGGTATAATCCCTGGCATGTTGAGCTCGATGCACGGGATCTCCCAGGCACAATTTACTGACCTGCTCCTTTTCTGGGACAGACATCTCCTTGACGCTCCCCACAGTGCTGAAGCCAGTGCCATGAAGCCTCCCTGCATCCAGAGGTACCATTCTTAGCCCTGACTGGATGCACTGGCACAATCTTTGACTTGCGCAGAGGAGCTGCTGCAAGCCGCTCCTTGTTCCCCTCCTTTGCTGCTGCAGCCAGAAGCCACCATCAGAATCAGACTCCTGCTGTGCAGAGGAACCCAGGATGAGAACAGCCTGCAACATCTTGCCGTGTCATCTTAAGAAAGAACTAAGCAACCACAACAGGCAGGGAAGAAAAACAAGAAAACGGTAATAAGATCAAAAAACAAGAAAACGGTAATAAGATCATGGCTTTTACAGCAATGATCACATACTGTTTCTGAAGCATTCAGTAGAACCCTTTATTTCACCACTCATTTTAACAGCAATCTGTGCATCATCTTTTAGCTTCACACTAAACTCAATACTGCCAGATATGCTGACTCCATTCAGGCCATTTACAGCATCCTCACAGGAGGCCAGAGGGACCATTRGATCATCAGGCCTGCCTTTCTACTGCAGCAAAGTGAACTTCATCCAAATGGATATGAAATATTTGCAGTCAGACCCAGTGAAGAACATAAGCAAAAGGCTGTTGGCATCGATGAGTCACTGAAAACCCTCTGCCAAGTCCACATCAGCATTAACTGCTTCTACTCCTGAGCAATCCTATAAACACATTGCAGCAAGAACYTATATGCCACAAAGCCTGGGCAAAGCAGGATTATACAGCCACAGATGGTATCTACAACAATTAATGTGACCTGGGGTGTAGAATGCCCAAAAAGAAAATGGGAAGGAGAAAGAATGAGTGTGGGACTCCTTGCTTGTTACCTGGGATGCCTCACATGCCCCTTGAAATGTCAAGGAAGATACCAGAAGTAGAAGCTTTCCCAGTTTACTCTCCCATTAGCACCTGCCTCATCACYGTGAGCCACCCTCCCGGCCTTGGGACAAAGGAACAAGGGACTCAGGGGTACAGAGAGATGTCCACAGTGTCCTCCCAGCAGGACTGGCCAGCCCAAATCAGGAATGCATCCAGCACACAAGCACAGTCATAGTCGACATGTGTCAGGACTAMCCTACCCCACAACACTTGAGAGGAAAATCCTTCTAGTGAGGGGAGCTGGAGAAACAGGCATGTTAAGCTGAGCAGTAATGTTGTCAGGGCTGGATTGCTTTCCTMACTCAGCGTCAGAAGTCACTAATTTTCTCTGATGTTTGCTGGGGTATCAAAAGTCACCTAACAATGAGTCTTCTGGAGAAAATACTAAATAATACCAGCTCTTGCAAGTCTGAAGTTCAATGCACTCATGGAATTGTTTGTACAAGTCACACCTGCAAAACGTTTAGACATGAGCAGGGTGGCAGGCATATCCAAAGAGTGACCAGGAAAGAAACTCAGTCTTGGGTAAGCAGCTGTCAGACAAGGTGAGAAAATAATTATCTAGAAAAGCATATAGTACCCATAAATGGGTTTTTCAACCACAGAACTCTGCAGAGCCCCTGGAGGTACAAGTGCAGAGCTCTGACTGAGGAAACTGGAAAGGCAACCCACGCAGGAGTTGAGATTTTAAACCAAAGTAATTGTATAAATAAATAGCACCAGGGTTTAGTGTGCCTGCAAAATTACCTGAGTAYGGGAAAATGAAGGTTGTCATATCAGAGACTAGTGGGAGTTCAGTRTAAATAGCAGAACAGAAAATATCCCACCTGGCAAAAAAAAATAAAACATCACAAAATGAAGTTTTTTAGGGGCCCTGAGCTTCCTGTATGAAAATGTGTCTGGTGCAGCAAGGGGYGTAAGAAGATGGATGAGGTGGAAGAACAGTCTCACAGAATGGCCAGAGGCAGCAGCAGCAGCTTTCCACGAGGAGCAATGCCATGTGATTATGCATGGACAATTATTTCAGCTAGGCTTTTTCTTAAGCTTTGAAGACAGCAGGTCATRGAGAAGCTTCAAAAGTGCTGCTTTGGACACCAGAACAGACAGAAAGCCATTATAGGTACTTCCCAGAACTGAACTTCTTGAGGACTGGAGAAAGCTCTGTATCCCCAGCCTTTATCTTCCAGCGCAGAAGAGAGGCAGAAAGTGTGGCAGAGCCTGCATGAGAAACACAGCTTGAGGACACAGCTCTTCCTTCCTCTGTGCTTGGAGGCAATGGCACTTTTTGATACAGATGACAACAAGTAAACTGTGTATAAGTGCTGGACCAACCATCCCTGTTTACACCCTGGACTAAGGGATGAAAGCTACTTGCAAAAAAGTTCAGTGCTCCTCTGAACAGTGCRAATCTTGGGGCTGCCTGCATGCTCCTGATAGCAGCGCAGGCCAGCTGTTGTCACCAGAGGCAGCTGCAGTCTGAAAACAAACATGCTATGTATCAGATGACTCAAATTCAACCAAACTGCTACATGATCCCAAAGCAATATTGACAATATTCCAACTGCAGAAAGGGTAAAATCTTTCTGAGCCCAAAAAAGCTCAAATCTGACTTTGCAGGACAGGATCTTCCCAAGACTCCCTCTCTGGGTGGCTGATAAGCYAGGATAACAGGCTGGGTAAGCTCAGGACCTACATACCTAGCGGTAAGTGATAAATACTTTATGCATCAAACATAATGGAAGTAGAGCAAACTTGGTGCTTCAGTGGATCTGTTCAAGGAAAGTACACAGAGTGGCACAGAAAACATCTCTGTCTCAAAACTTTGCAAATAGATTAGTATGGGCAAGAGAAACCTCAGAGACACACCTTTTGTGTTCGAGTGAGGCTCCCCACCAGATGTTAGCAGAAGACATTTCTGCCCACGTCAGAGGGCTGTAAGCCCAAAGCCTGTGCTCATTGGACCCSTAGCAAGGCTCACATGAGAGCAGACAAACACTGCCACACAGGTTGATCAGAATCCTGCACGATGGTTTTGATAGTCCTGCCCAGGTAGCAGAGGAGCTGATCTCGAAGGGCATCAGCCACGGGGGAGCAGCGAGGGAACTGCAGAGGAAGCGGCCCCGTGCTGAAGAGTACATCAGCCCTGCGCCAGACGTCCCGCTCGCAGGCTCCCCTCACAACAGAGCAGCTGGCCTCGCCATATGATATCCCCTCCACCTCCACAGGGCTGTAGCCAGAGACTGGAGCTGGAAGCAGCCCTGCCAGGCAAGTCATAAGGAAGCCTCCTCCGGCTGAGCCAACTGAAGCCATGGGAAGCTGCGGCGTGGAGTGCTTACAAGGGGCCCATTATGGGAGGAAGGAGCCAAGAGGCCAGGTACCTGCAGCAAGAGCGGCAGCAGACAGACTCCATCCCGCAGAGCCAAGCAAGCGCCTCCAGCCTCTCCACCACCTAAAATCATACTACATCCCCCTCAGGAGTCCCCCATCCCGCATGCCTCCCAGGACGGCCGTGAGCAGCTCCAGAGGGCAGCAGGGATACCCTGCCCTCAGCCGCGCAGCTGCCAGCCGAGGCCCTGATGTGCCAGAAGAAGAGCATTACATCCGAMCTCTCCTGAGCCACGCACCCTCACGAGTGGCAGACGGCGACCCGGTGACCCACGCACACTSGGGTTACACGCCACGCCTGCGCGCACACCAACATACGCGCACCCAGAGTGGCTGCGAGCGGCGCGGCCGCAAGCGCGGGACGGGCGCGCCGCACGAAAGCGAGCCCCGAGTGGGTTCCCACGCCGCTCCGGACCCGGTCGCGGGGGAGCACTGCCCCGGCAGCCCGCGGGGGACGTGGCAGCGCCGGGAGCGCCCGTGGGATGGAAAAGGGGATGCAGCACGGGGCTCGGGATAACACCTGGCCGCTCCGCTCGGGGCTCCCCAGGGCCGGGACCACCGGAGCTCACGCTAAGCACCCCCGGCAGGATACCCGCGGCCGCAGCACTTACCCCGCCATCCTCCCTCTGCCGCTTGGCTCCTTCGCCCGGGGCACGACTCGCGCCTTCAGCCCGCCGCCCTGCCGCTGGCGAGAGGAATCCTGCCTGTTCCTCTGTCCCGCGCCGGCACCGAGCCCTGCATCGCCCGTTTGGCCCCGGGACACGGGCAGCGCGCGGTCCGGACGCTGCCTCCGGCCGTCGGCACCGCTCGGGCTCCCCGCGGCGGCCACGGAGCCGCGGTCCACGTGGAGGGCGGCGGGGAGGGGCCGTGACGGTGGAGGGGACCGGGATGCCGGGGACAGGCTATGCGCCGAGCCCACCGCCTCCAGGGCAGCCCCCCGGCCCCGCAGCCGCGCCGCCCCCCCGGTCCCCGGCTCCAGCCTAGCCGCTGAGTCCGGCCGACAGCGGGCGAAGCCCAGGAGGACGGCGAAGGTGAGCGGGAGGAGGCTGGCGGCGGYGCCCCTCATAGTATCAGCCGGTGGCGGGGGGAGACGGGCGGTGCGGAGCGCTCAGCGCCCGGCTGGCATCCCCCGGCGGGCGCGGGGCAGCGGGGACCGCTGGCTCTCCGCCCCCCGCTCACCGCCCCATCCCGTTCCGGGACTCCGACGGGACCTGCCGCCCACCGGGGCCGGGGGCGCTGAGACCACTGCTGAGGCAGGGGAGAGGGCTGCCGGGCGGCCCCCGCAGGAGGAGGAAGAGGAGAGGGGCGGTCGGCCGGTTCGTTGGGCTGCCAGCGAGATCCCGCGCTCCGCAGGCAGCTCCAAGCACCTTCGCTCCTGCCTCTGGCACTGGCAGCGCCTGGAGGGGATGGAGGGTTTTATTTTTGGAAACCTCCCCCTTTGTGTCTTTTTGATGCTGACATCCCCCCTCTCCAGAGGACACGGCTCGGCCCCCCTTCTTAGGAGAGGAGACATTCCAGCAACACCCACTTTGGCAAAGGGAAACAAACTACAACAGAGAAGCCTTAACCCCTGCCTGGCCAGGGAGACCCGGCCGCCGCCGGCCCGGCAGTCGGCGTGCAGTCTCCGCAGCCCGCCCGGACGCCCGGCCCGCAGCGACCCGCCAGGCCCCGTCGCAGCGGGGAACACTCAGGGAAGGAAGAGCAGCCCCGGCTGTGGGTCACACGGAGCCAAACACACCGCTGCCGGAAGAATACACCGCTGCCCCTCAGCATCTGGGGACTTCTGGAGCTGTGTCAGCACCGCTAGCCCTCTCACTGCACTGGATCGCCTCTATCAGGAGAAAAGCACGGCAATGGGAAGAGCCTTGCTGGCCATCCTGTGCTCGCTCTTAGATCCTCTCAACCCAATTCAGAGTTTAGTAGTCTTCCTTGTATAGGTCCAGGCTAGGAAAGAACTCACCTAAAAGCTCCAGGTCCTTCAGCCTGAGAGATCTKTCAGGAGACATATTCCAGGAGCTTTGAGTAGATGTCCATCCTTCCCTTCATCTGTCTCTGCATGAGTACCAAGAGGTCGAGGGAGGACTTGAAATGACTGTTTTGCCTTATACACACTGAGAAAGAGTGAGAGAAGAGTAGGAGGAGGGAGAACGGGGGCAGGGGGCACAAATCCCCTTTCAGCCACACACATCAGTTTGACTTAGTGCTCTGCCACATCTCTACAGTTCTCTGCTGCTCTTGGCCATCTCGGGTAAGAAGAAATCCTCCCACTGGAGTGCAAGCACTGTCGTTTATTTGAGGTGGGTGGGCTCATTCCAGCTCAAAGAATCATTGGTGAGCTTGGTGGGTGGCTAAAGGCCTCTTGCTGCATCTCTACATGCAAAGAGGCAGAGGAGGACACCACAAATGCTCATAGGAAGGAGATACTCATTGGATTCTSTCCCTGCAGTGTGTCCTGTAGCAACCCTGAACACTGCAGCTGAATTTCTGCAGGAGAACACAAGGAACTTTGTGTACAGAGTGATCCTTTGGGTGAACTTTTATATCTTCCAGTAGTCTGCAGTCTAGGGGCTCCTTCAGCCAGATGCTGCAGCTCAGCCACTGGGCTTAAAAGGCAAATTGTCGTATCAGTCCATGATTTGATCTATTTTTTTTTGTTCCCTTTGATGTGTGAGGTTGACTGCAACTTAGACTACTGGCTCCCCCTCTGGCCCATTACATGTGCACCCCATCCCWCTGGTGCTTCTCTCCCTTCAGCCTCTCCCACTACAGGCGCCACCTTCCCTGGTCCCCACCAAGCTGTCTGCTTTCCAACAGCGCTGTGGCACAGGGCTCTGTCCAGCTCTCCCAGTTCTTTCTCTCCAGCCTCCAGCAGTTGTTCTGAAGTGTCTCCTATTTAAAACCAGTGGCTCCATGTCTCTTCTCATTGCCCCGTGACTTTTAGGCTCTCTTAGACCACAACTACCCCCTTCTTGGGATGGGAGCACTGCTGCCTACCCTCCAGTGTGCAGAGGAGCTGAGAAAGGAGCAGAAGGACAGGGAATTAATCCCCTGAAAGCATGTTGGAGCTGGAGTGGAGCAGGACATCAGCACATCCCTTCTGGCTGGGGATGACAAGTGAGAGATATGGGAGGTAACTTCCCAGGTGATCACATGTGATCAGAATAATGGGCAGAGTGGGTTCAAGCTTTACCCTGGCACTGGCAGCTGGCTTACAGGGCAGCAGAAATACCAGAGGGTGCTCTAGCACTTCCTGGGATGCAATCAGCTTGCCTTTCTGCCCTATCAGGGCAGAGACAGTATTTGGGCAGGAGTTTGCATGGTTGTCAYGAGCAATGCCCAGTAACAACCGTGGCTTGTTTCTTTTTTCTGAGGAAGAAGTATGTCCTTTCCATCCCCACCTAATTACTTTCTTATGCAGCAGTGGAAAGAATGCTTGTGCCTAAACCTGACACGAGAAAATTATCAATGCCATAAACAAAGCCATAAACAAAGCAGCCAAGAGCCAGGGTAGTGCTCAAAGCTAGAGCAGSAGACCCCAGAACAGGGGGCAAAAGTGCATTCCTCCTTCCTGGAGGTGCTGGATCACCCCAGAGAAGAAGATGACTTGCAGCATCCCCAGGRCACAATGTGTGCACAGAGCCTGCACTCAGGGACCCAGTGGTAGTGAGACTGCAGGAGTTTGTGCTTCCCTAACAGGGCTGAGCAATGAGATGTGCAAACCCAACAGAGCCATCAAAGGCCCCCTGGCAACTCTTGCAGCTGCCCCTGGCTCTGGTGAGCCTGGCCCGGGAGTTGGCATCCCTTCTCAAATCAGCTTAGTTCCGTGTTTACAGTAACCCCCTGGAGCTGGACACTGAGCTCCTTGCAGCCTCACACATGCAAACACTGCTTTGCTTTTTCAGTGGTGTGCTGATGCYGTTTGATCCACAGAAATGCAGCAGAGCAGGGGCCAGCTGAGGGCAAGCTGAGTGGCCCCCAAGACCCCCACCTGAGGGCTGTCTGGCACAAGGAGCCGTGGGCCCAGGGGTTATGCACAGATGCTCCATGGYTCATTTCATATTTGGCCATTCCCAAAAACAAACCCATTGAAAAAGGGGAAGGACAGGGTGTTGGGGGAGTCCTGGTGCAGTTTAGGCTTCAGCATGCAGCTCAGTGGGGGCTCAGCAGGCAAACATGAAATACCTCATTGCTCAGGAACTCACCCAGKCAGAGTGTGGATGGTTGGGCTGCTTGCTGCTGAGGTCAAGCCTGTGCTTGGGAAGAGAGATCAGCGGCAGGGAGAGGATGGGGTAATAAGTTGGCAAGCAGGGTTTGACAGCTTAGCCCCCAGCAGCAAGGAGCACAGGGTTCCTCTGGGGATGTGACCTTCACGCAGGCAGCTCAAAGTGCTTTTTACTGCCTTCACTTCCCTTAATTCACCGTGTGACCTTCTAGGCAGCAGAAATGGCACCAGAGGAGAGGCCAGACAGTTGTACCACCTCTCCAAGTCCATGCTTTCCAGGGCCAGGGCACCGAGCTGAATAAGGCAGACCTGGCAGCCAGTTCAGAAAGCAATTGGCTCACCACACCCTGCAGAGAAGAGGAGCAAGGGTGGCCTGTGTTGGTGACACTTCTCATCTGCCCTATCTATGGCAGAGAGGGTGGGGTGCTTGGGCAGCTGAGAATCAAAGCCTCAGGGCCAGAGGCAGATGGGTCAAAGTGGTCTGTGACCTGGAGAAATGAGCGTAAGTCACATCATCCTGAGCCCTGTCAAAGGATATGAAGAGATTCTGTGTGGATAGAGGCCCCTCTGTGCTAGGCCCCCTCACACCTTCATTCCCCCACCCATTGGGTCCMCACCAGCTCTGCACAATTCCGTTGGGGCAGTAACACCTGGGAGCCATGCTTCCAGGGCCAGTTGGCCCCCAGATGTGGCTCCTGGCACTGTATCCCTTCAATTAATTAGCCCCTTTTCTTCCTCTTCAGAAGGGTTCACAACCCACATGTGCTTCTTCCTCTGCTGCGAGCATACTCGTAACACACTGCAGATGGGACACATTCCATGGATTCAGAAGCTGCCTGCAGCTCCCTCAGAGAAAGAAGGAGTGCTCCCCTTACTCAGGCTCAAGGGCAGGGGAAGGTTGGCCAGCCTCACTAGCTTAAAAATCAGGACATGGAACCGGCCTTGTAGAGGTACAACTCACAGCTTCTCTGAACAGAACCATCTCACACCAGGAGGGAGAACATGGCAGCTGCAGAGAGCTGGACAGAGAAACAATTTCAAGGCAGCGGTACAAGAGAGACCTCTGGAGAGGATCTCTGTAACCATGGGCATCAGAGAGACAGGAAAAGCAGCTTCTGAATTTGCAAACACAGCCAGAAAATCCTCCATGGACAGAATTCCCACCCATTGCCTTTGCCATGAGATACACACAGTTTAGCACATTCATACTTAGGACACCCAGGGAAGTAGACATTCCCACCCAACAAATGAGCCACTACAGCCAGACACACAGCCTGGTCCTTCAGCCACCTCCACACACTCCTGGTGCATCCCTCAGAGCCTTGGGGTACATCCTGGCTTCTCCCTGTGAGGAGGCCACCAGCAGGTGGCTAAGAGCTGTGTGTGCAGTGTTTTGTTGTCAGAAAACAGAAATTGTCCAGCAATTCCTAGTCTAAAGCCAAGGTTTGCTTGTTTTTCATTTAACCAGGACCATCTCTGAGATGGAGGCACAGACCAGGCAACTGGGTGTCCTACAAATGCACTTCTTGATCAGGCTGCTGTCTAAGCATATGTCCATGCTGAGACCCAAGGGCTGAGACCACATGCTGAGAAAGAGGTTACAAGAGAAGACAAAGACATGCYTCTAGGAAATATAAACCTAGAGAGCAGGACCAGATGGCAGAACCCAAGGGATGRGAGTGCAGAATGAGGCAGAGAGGAGATTGGTGTGGGCTACTGCTGTAGAAAGGCCATGGTTGGGCTGGCTGCAGAGCACAGCTGGTTCCTTATTTATCCATCACACTATTTAGAACCCCTTTGGCAACTCCTCAGGAGAAAAAAAAAGAATGCTTAGTTAGCATGTGACTCATGCAGAGCTAGAGCAGCTCAAGGGAGTCTGCCCATCTATAATTAATGATGTCCTGTTTGAAATGATCCACTGCAATCTTCCCTCTTCCCAAAAGGCTGGTCTGGCCTCTCTGCTTCTTCAATACCTGTGGCTGGAACTGCACATGGCAGTGAACAGGACCCGAAAATCAGGAAAGCCTGATTATGTCTGAAGAGCACAGAAGCTGTCTTGACCAGGAAATCCATTCCRTAACATGTTCCCTGCAGGAGCAAGTCTGCTCAGGACATCAGCCTGATAGGGGACTTCACCTGCTCCACTCATCAGTCAGCTGTTCTCATTAAGGGAGGGAAGGAAAAGGGAAGAAGGAAGCAGAACATCTTGCCATTTTTAAGGACTGTGACCCAAAAAGAGGAAGCACTTCCTATGTGGTTAGGCTATGACTGAAAACAGCATGGAAAGGACACTGATAGTGTGGATTTCCGTAACCTTCTCTTCCCCTATTCACTGGGGTCTCAATGCCAGGAGGTTCTTCCTGTGGCAGTTATTGAACATCAGCATGTCGCAGACTGGAAGGGAACAAGGAAGCAGGAACAGCAGCTTGAGAGTATGCAGGGAGCCTGAGGTGCTTCCCTAAGTGGAAAATCTCTCTTCCTGGTGCCTGGTACAACTACACAGGCAGTGCTTCTGAAGGAAAACACAACCTGTAGAAAATAGAAGAGATGCAAACCATTTGACCCAACAGTGAGGATAGAAGAAACCAGTCAATGCCCAGACTATGCTGAAGAATTTCTTTCTGAGAAATTTCTCCCATGCTGAACTTCTTAACAACAAAGAGATCAGAAAAAAACACACCTGAATCAAATTTTGAATTCTACAGAGTGTTTGGGATTAAAGTAGTTTCATTCCTGCTTCTGATTCCAAAGCAATCTTCCTAAAAAGCAATGATTCATTTCCTTCAAGTTGCTGTTCCTTCCTTAAGACCCTCATCTTGGCTGCCCAGGGCATGGGAAACTTGGACTTTAAATTCCTCAGCCCATCAGCTTTGCGTAACAGACTAAAACTGATGATGGGTGATCCTGAAATAAGAATGATTGGTGGGGCTGATGTTATATCTGCATATTAGTTTGATTACTCTGCCATGCTGAGATTGTGAGCTCACTCCCATYACAAGAATTTAGGTGCTTTCCTACCAGTTTGGGCACTGCAATGGCTGTGTGAGCAGTGATCTCAGCTCATTACGATGCAGTGATTTCAAGGGGGTGTTTAATAGTTTATTAATGAGTGAATCTTGGGGAACTGCAAAAAGTGGCAATTATTAGGTGGCATGTATTAGAGCTTAAATGGTTAGTCATCACACAACAGACTAGTACATGGTCACTTTACAGTCCCATTGGGTAATTATTKGGATTAGGCTGAGTACCCAATTTCCCAGCTATGACTTCACAGGCTGGGAATCCAGMTTTCTGGTGACATCACAGCTCCAGAAGTCTCCCTCACTGGTTGCCATGCTGATTCTACTGTCACCCACTCTACACATAGGTGTGGCACACAGCCTTAAGAAAAGACCCACACTCTTACAGGAAATAAGAATAATGATGAATTAGAGTCTAACAAGGAAATAAATGCAGGTCAGCTGCAGAGAATATGAGCAAAGCCCCATTTCTTGCCAGACCACATCAGGTCATAATCTTCTGAGAAAAGCAAGGAGCTTGAGATGGGGATGCATCCACTYCCCACCCAAACACGGGCTAAACCAGGCACAAAATCCATAACATTATTAAAGGGATGGCATTCATAATTCTACCTCTCTCGGAGGAGCTAAAAAAAAATCAGGGACAATGTTCTCTGATGATGATGATGATTACCTCTGTGCTCAGCTCTGACATGCATTTTCAAGCTATGCCTCTGCCTTCCCACCCTCTCCCCTTTCCCCATTTCAGCCCGTCTGAGCAGGCAAGGGAGATTTGCACAGCTCAAGCACAAAGCAGTGCCAACAGCACAGGTGGCCACCTGCCTTCTCTCAAGAGTGGCAAGCCCTGACAGCAGGAGTGACAGCTGAAGAAGACAGCTAGCACCATCGAGACAGGAGAAACCCTCTCCTTCTTCCCTCCTAGAGCCTGGCCCTCTACATCCCTGAGCCAAGGGAAGGACATCCTGGAGGTGGCAGGGCTGAAGGAGGTGGGAGGTCTTGATATTTCTGGGGAACATCCCTGCATCTGCAACGTCAGGTCAGAACTGCCTGCTCTGAGACTCTGCAAGCTGGGCTGGTCTATAGGCAGCTCCTGCTGCAGAGGARCAGGAGGAAGGCAGACAGGCATAGAGCAGGAAATTCCTTCCTCAACCAGGTGTGCAATCTGGGAGTAGGTGAAAATGAAGCAACAGCACTAGCTAGTCTTATGCCCAYGGTAAGGGACATGGGAATGCTGACGGCTCCTGACTGGGCACAGAGCATGTTCTGCAACAACTCCAGTGCTGCTAAGCAGAGCCTGGGGGCTGAGGGATATTTTGGCTTGCCTCTTTCTTCCCTCACAGTCTGACTCTGAGTTGTCATGAACTACAGTTGACCTACAGCTCTCTCTGCCTCTTCTGTCCCTGCCTTAGTATCCATATCCTATGTGGCATCAGCCCCTTGGCCCCTGCTCAGTTCAAGCCTCCAGCTGGCTTTAGAGCCACTGCTAGAAACATTATTGCACACCTGCTCTTCAGATGAGGGTTTACAGCCAAGGCTAGCACATCTGGATTGTAAAATAGACATTTGGAAGTTTATCAACATGTTTCCAAACAGTCTGGGTATGGCAGAAACTCTGTCTCATTGCTTTAGAGGAGGAAGTAGCTGGGCTATAAGGATGGTTTGGTGCCCTTCTCAAGCCTCATGCACTTGGGCTGAGCCTCTCCTCTCCCATCACCTTCCCCTAGAAACTGAGCTGCCTCTTCCTGACACTACTGGTCCAGGAAGCTGTGTCAGAAATGCTCTAGGAGGGAAACAGGGAGGTGAAATCCTGTGCCCTTCCCACCCCAGACCCTGCTGATGCAGCTACATGAAGTCTAGACTTCAGCCAAAAATCTCCCAGAAACTCCACATGCTCAGAAAATTGATCATGAATCTGCACCATCTGGGTTGGGAGGGGGTAACTGACTCCATCAGCATGTGCAAAACTCAGCTGCCAAGAGACTCCAGGGCTTTTGGTCTCAGCAGAGTCCTCATCAGCAGCAACATCAAGCTGCCAYTAATGGGTTTGTCAGCTCCAAGCAGATCGAAAGGAGGAACGTGGCCCACTGCCCTGAGTTGTTTCACATGTGCAGCCCTTCTCATTGTATTTGTTTCTCAGATGTGCAGCACTCACACCGGTGCTAACAACAGACCTCCCACGTAAGGGTTCAGTAACATACTCTACAGATTTTGGTCTCTTCCCAGTCATCCCATACTGGGAAATGTTTGCCCATATTCCTTGCTAGGCTCTCTGGCACTCGAGTGARCCATATTACATAGAACAAAGGACATACTGTAGGAGAAAACACCTGAATTAATGTGAGACCTGTACACAGGTCACTGCTTAGGGAGAACAAGCATCTTTAGCTGCTCCTACCACTGAGCACATATAACAATGACTGAAGTCCATGCTAGGGCCCAGTTCACTGCTGGATACTTCTTCCATGGGATTTGAGAGCCTACAAAGTTGCTAGCAGCAATTCAGGGTAAGAGGCACTGCAAGACATAACAGAGAACAGGTTAGAAAATAAGGGGATTCAAAATATCATTTGCTTCTTGCCAAGCAAATTTCCTTTTTGCTTCTGGATGTGTCTGTGGGCCCATCTGCCCAGACTATTCCAGATGGTGTATTTTTACTGAGAGAGGAGGCAGCAGAGCTTCACATTTCTCATTAAATTGAGCTGGTCACCTCTAAGCTTACAGGTCACTGGGTCTGCTGTCTCTTCCTCCCCCTTGGAGCATGAATCTGACCCCCACCCCAGGCCATTCCTCCCTGAGGCAGGCAGGTCCTGCTCATGACAGCCAACGCTTTGTTTGGCAGTTGAGCCAACATTTCCTCCCAAGGGAGAACATAACTCTATAGAGGCAAAGGTCAAGTGTGCTCTTCCCAAAGCTGAGGATTTGCCTTTGCCACTTAATCCASCCTGAGATCTCACAGCCAACACAGAGCTTCTCTTGAGGCTGGGAACACAGAAAGGTGTGCACCTGAAGCACAGGTGCAAGTGCAAATATCTGCCCTTTACCACAAGCCTTAGATGCACCAGAAAGGAGGCAGCGAGGAAAATAAAACCCCACCAGATACTTCATCACTATTTTGTGAAATAACCCAGCCCTCACTCTCACCAGTTCAGGCCTGACGTCAAAGACAGCCAGGCTGGTGGTGCCTAACTTCCACAGTTGTTTTACAGCCCTGCCTCCCAYTGGGAGGAGTGGAAGCAAGTCACTTTTACCACTGTGGGGCTCAGACGCAGCAGCTCATATGGCTTCCAAAAACACTCTGTGGAGCCCTGGAGTGCTCCTGCCCTGCAGGGCTTAGCCACAACCCTGCAAGGACTGGCATAGGCAAGGAAGTGGTGAAGGATCCCATCAGTCTCACAGTGAAGGTGAGGAGAAAGCAGCTCCTTAATGTCTTTATCTCAGCCAGCTATGAGCCTCCCAGCCACAGCCAAGAAAGCAGGTTGTCCTGGCAGTGGAGAGCATCCCCTGGTGCTCTCCCACACACTCACAGGCTGGTTGACATGGGATATGACCTCTGGAGAGCGGCCCAGCCCGCTGCTCAGGCCAGGATGCTGGAGTCACATTCAGTTGGGTTTTTGAACTCCTCTAAGGAGGGAGCCTCCATGGCCTTCCTAAGCAACCTGCTCCAGCAAGGCTTTTTTTCTGGCCTCTAACACAGGTGGCCATCCACCAGCTTTGCCAGAAGGGATTTATTTGGCCACTGTCGGAGAAGGTGGAGGTGCCACTGGCGGGGATGTGACACTCGTGGACCCACACAATACTTTTAGCTGCACCTTCTGGCTCTGGTCCCAAGGAGCTCCCCTCAATCCCCAAGTTACAGGGCCTTGGTCAAGGGGCCTGCAGCAAAACAGGAGTGTCCYCCTCATTGTCTCTGACCAGGCAAACACAGTGACAGCAGATCTAGCCCTTGCCATTTGCCTGGTTTCTTGCTCTCTGTTCAAGACGACTGAAGATTTAGGGGTGGGAATCAGGGAACATCACTTGGGAGGAAGATTTCTTTCAGAGTTGATTGCCTCTGAGATTTAGGATGATTAACTCTTCAGCCCCCCCCATAAACACCAGATTACCCCATGGCCACCCTCCCTGCCAACTCTTGCAGTCAGTACAGAGCCATGAGGATTGCAGGCCCACAAGCCTGTTTTCACAGATCTGTGCCATTTTACCTCCTGGTGTTTTCTGGTTCTCATTATCTCTGCAGAGCTGATGACACTTAAGATATTTAATCTCCCTGGAGGTTTCTCTGGCACCTTAAGTCTGACTTATGCAACACATCCTGATGTCCTGATCACCCAAGCTCACCTCTGGCTTGTTAACACCCTGGCTGGCCAAGGACCCTTCCCTGCCTGCCAGCAGATCTGAACCAGGCTGAACCCCTGCACTCACCGGGGTTAAAGCCTTGGCAGCTTTCTCCTCCTACCCCTTCTCCTCTTATTCATCAATGGTCATTTATCACAGCAGCCTCTTCCCACAGGGGGCCTGTGTGCACAGACCCCAATCTGCCCCTGCAGCCAAGGAAATCCCAGGGGCAGGCATTGAACAAGGGCAATCCCAATTAGAAGTTGTCAGTAACACTATCAATGACCTTAGCCAGGTTATTAACCCCATCTGCTGGGACAGCATCACCAGCTTAGGATCCCTTCCCAGCCCATCTYGATGTTTCTTGTGGGGAGCACAGCCCCTTCTCAGCCTCTTACCCAGCCTTGTGACTTCTGCTCTTGTTAGAAACCCGTTCAGAAACACAAGAGTTTGGGAACTAAACAGTTCTTAGCATTTATCACTGCCTGTCCCCAGAGACATGTCTAAATCCAAAGTACAGTTACAACACATGTATATCTGTTTGCAACACCTCATTGGAGGAATTAAAGTGACAATTATACTGTTCTTGGGACACTATAACAACTGCTTCCATCCAGCCAAACAAGACTGAGGCCAAGGCTGGTCCAGCCTACTAAATGGTGCTGGAGCTTGAAGCTGGGCATGGTACCAAACAGCAGAGTGCAGCCCCTCTACATGGCCCCTGGACATCTTTGCATTTGCAGGCCTAGTGAACTTTCCAAGCTTTTCTCCGGGCTTTTCAGGCTGTTTCTTGCTTCTTGTCCACACTGCCTGCACAAGCTGTTTTGCAGGAGGAAGGATGGTCTCTCCTGAACTGTCTGCATCGTACCAATATGAGGCAGGGTGGACAGCCTCTGCAGAGCAATCCTCCCACTTCTGTGTTGTACTTGAACGCACCAACATCACTTGTGTTATGGGAWGGGCCTGCCTGTCCTCTGTCCAAGCCATGCACAGACATCACGCGGAGAGGAAGGTGACAACACTGTAACCTGGATGCCGCACACATTCCCTCCAAGACCTTTGCAGTGCTCACATCCAGCCAGGCCCACCAGGCAGATTGAATGGACAGGAGCCCAGCAAAGCCAACAAGGCCTCCACATAGCAACCACTGAATTTGCATMTGAAGCCACTAACAAACGAGTGAAGGAAAAGTCTGGAACGGTGACCAAGTTTGGGTTTGAGTCCTGACTCCAGAGCAGCTGGTGCAGCCTGGCAGGCAATACACAACTCAGCTGTCCCCGACACCCTTGCTGAGCTGGAACTTCCTCCAATGTTCCCACAGGCCAAGTGTGCTGTTCCACCTCCTTGAACTCCCACAGTCCACTACAATTGCGGATAGGGCTAGGACCCTCTGCCCCCCTCCCAAAGCAGACTTTATGCATCCAGGGTACAAGGCGGGGTAGTCAAGAGAGCAGCTCTTCAAAGTGGTTTGTAGTGATTCACCACAGCTGAACACCCCCAGCCCCAAACTCATAGGCCCCGAGACTCCAGCCAGACGTCATCTAGAACACAAGTGTTCCTCAGCTCTTGTCGTGCTGTGAGCTCCCCTCATAACACGGCTGCCCCTTCCCACTCTGCCTGCAGAGTTAGGGCAGGCTGATTTCCAACTGGATGCCATCCAGAGCTTCCACTGAGGTCCAGAGAAGGGAGCAGGAGGTGCTCTGAGGGGGTGGGAGAAGGGACAGAGACCACGGCTCAGGGGGTTAAGGTAGCATTGCAAGAACCCAGTACCTTGGGTGGTGGGGTGAGAGGTATCATGGGGTCAGACTTTTCTATCACTACAATTTCAGAGATTTCCTTTTTTCTATCTGCCTTCCCACCATCTGCTGAGGCGACTGCAAGGGAGCGGAGGTTTGCAAGGGTCACTCTTGGGCCAAAGCAGATGGAAAGGACCTGCTGCAAGCATTTTACTAGACATGGGCCAGACAGCTGCAGTATGCCCCTCAGGCCTGCTGACAGCTCACTGGATCATCCAGTGCACAGAGTGCCACRGTGAAGGAGCTGGCTCACAACTGCACGTGCTGCCCCGGAGGCTTGCTTGCAATGACGGAGGGTCTGCAGCTGTAYGGAGGAGTGAATTAACAAGCTGTTTAAGTCCTTCATTGGAGGCCTGAACAAACAGATGCTGCCAGGAGCTGGTCTCTCCCCCTCCTGGGGACCATCCTTCAGGTCAGAGACTTTTTTCTTGGTGCTCCCTGAGGGGAAAAACTGGCAGAACCTTTGCTACCCAGAGCTCAAGGGCCTTCTCCTCCCCCTGCGCCTTTGAACTTATTCCAAATTTCTCAGCTCTGCAGGCTTCCAGACCTGGCCTGCTGCAGACCTAATTAACTCCCTTGTTCATTTATGGTCTTTTGTCACTAAAGCAAGTAATTGGTGTACAGAGGCAGCAGATCCTCGTGTGCTCACATGGACCTGACTGCTCCCTTTGGTCAGCTGGGGAAGCCCTCTCCTGCTCACCAAGGGTGCCTGCAGACCCTCTCTGTGGCAAGCCACTTCAGGATCATCTGTGGGGAGCACACTGCCTCCATTTCCAGCAAGCTCTCTCAGTACTTTTGCAATTAGAAGACACAGACCTTCTCAGGATGTGACATCTTTGAATTYGAGCAAGTCTGGACCATGGACCGCACCTTAGCCCTTCTCCCTCGCTAGCAAAAAGAAACTCCTTGGAGTTTCTCACCACACACTCTTATTTGCTTGCCTGCTCATGCACACACACACACTCAGAAGCCTCCAGTTCAGTGGGATGGTGCAGACACCAGGCCTGGCAGGGATGGTTTCTCCCTGCACAGGTACTCATTCAGGTTTGCACACAGCCAGATGGATGCAAGAATAACGACCCCAACAATGCTCTTTTACTACCGCCACCCCCAATGCTCCCTTTAACCTCTGGCACCACAAGGATGGAGAGAGTGACACGGCCCATTCACAGGGGGACAGCTGGGCGGATTATCCCAGAGCTCCTGGACCAGACAGCTCTTCAGCCTTGGGAAACCTCCCTCACCTTTATTCCTTTGCCTTCTAGGGTTGGGGGAAGGGATCCCAACGAACATGTTTGTGCTGTTCTTCTTAATAGGGTGTTGTGTAACACAGAGGGAAGTGACTACACCGGGGACCCCAGCTGAGAACAGAGACTTTAATCCTGCTGCCCAGGAAAAACTTGGAAAAAATATCTACATCTGTTCTGTTGCATTAGGCTCATGGCTCAGAGGCTGACAGCTGACCCTGGCTGCTCATGATGCCAAGGTAGAGCCCCTGCCAAACAGTGCCAGGGTAAATTACCATGACTGATCAGAAAGGCAAAAGGCAATCAGGGAAAACGGGGGAGAGCGCTCTCCCTGGGCAGAAGGGAAAAGGCCAAGCCAAAGTTCATGAGGATACTCTGTCTTCTCCACTGCCATATTGGCACAGTGGAAGGAGCAATAGCAGAGCAGAATAAAGCAGAGGATGAAATGCAAGGAGAGGCACAAAGGTGAGGAGGCAGAGAAGACACTACAGCTGCATTCACCTCTCCATAGGGCTCACCAAGGATGAGCTTCAGGAGATAACTGTCCTTGTCCTCAAGCCTGTGCTAGGCTGAGACCACAGAGGACAAAAGGTACTCTTGTATCTACAAGCAAGGTACACAGCTTCTCAAGAAGGGCACAGGACAGGTGTTGGCCTCGTGGAGCAGTGGACACTCCCTGCCCAGAGTCTGCCAGCTCCAGGACATGTAAGAACAGAGGTGTGGGGCTCCCTGATGCAATCCTGCAACACCGTTCTCTTCCAGGCTCAGACTCTGTCATGACCCCACACCCATGCAACAACCCAGAGAAGTGAAAAGGAAATTAGCTATGCAGCAAACAGAGCAACAATACTGAAATTTTACTAACAGCAGACTCCTAGAMACTCAGGAAACATGTCAGAGACACTCATGTTAGAGACTTAGCATATTTCGCGGAGCTCTGTATCGATACACCCACTGGGAACATGGTAAATGCTGCACTGGGACCACAGGGCAGGAGGAAGAGCCCATTCTCCAAGCAGGTCCTCTTAAGAGACAGCAGGATGCTGAGAATGGCCCTCCCCTAGATGGGAGGGTGGTTTCTGGAAAGACATTAACACCCTGTTCTGTGAACRATATGCCTGCTCCTCACTCATGTATTAAATTGGCTCAACCCTAATTTGCACAATATCTGTTACAAGATTTAAGCAGATTCTACCTTCTTCTTCCTGCCTAGGCCAGCAGCTGCCAAACACTCCTCCAGGTCAGCATCCAGCACAGGACAGTGGACAGCTTCAAGAAAAGCAGAAAAAACCCTTCTTTCTAACTCCTGTCTGTCAGAGACAGGCTTTGGCCCTGAAGCAGGAGCGTTTATTTGCTTTAAATCTTCTTTAGCCATGGATGTTTTCATTATCCACATGCATGTCACACTGTTTTATCTGCCTTTAGGAGGATAGGCAGGAAAACTCATGCYTTCCTCGGTCCATCTGTGGAGCAGACAGCTTTGATTAGCCATGTGCTTTTTGCCTTTCAATCCCTGCCGGCTGCCACTTTGACCTCGTTCAACAAGACAAAGGCATGAGGAGCTGTGTGCTTCCTTCAGCCTCTCATAAACTTCAACACCACACTATACCCAACTCTCTTCCTCCCTCCATCTCCATGGTCTACCTGTTCATGCAATCCTAAGTCTCCAGCACTAAATTAAGCACTTAAGGAGCAGGGATCCTGATGAGAACTGCAGCCAGAGTGGTACCTTCTGACACAGAAGCATTTCTGTACTAGTTAACATGACTGTTCACCACCTTCCTACCCTCTGCTGTTATTGAACAGTCTCGTGCATTTCCCTCTGCTCCTTACACTGCTGGGGAGCAGCCTCAATGAGGTCAGAGCCTCAAGACTGAATTAGCTTCACAGCATCAAGTGTATTACACCTCAGTAATGTGTTTGTTATGCAGCTCCTCTGACACTCTGCCACTTCAAACTTGAAATGAAGCTCAGTCCTGGCAAGAGGAGGAACCAGAGGGGATGAGGCAGAGCAGATCCAACTCCCAGAAAGACATTCTTAAAGCACATTGCAAAGGCACTGTCAATAGGCTACTGACACCACTAACTCAAAAACCGCCACCTCTACTCAAAAACAACCTGATGGAGCATRTTTAAGGCAGGCACTGACCTGTCCAGAGACCACTTCAGGACAGTTGCCCCCTGAGGGTGGTAAAAGGGTCCTTTTCCCTTCCTGTCTCTGGAGCTGCTACACTGTTCCAGTCATTACTCACCCAAGCTCATGTCAACCGCCACTCCCTTAGGCTCTCTGGAAAAGCTAGTGGTGCCTGCAGTTAATTWAAAAAAAGTTCATTATGTTATAATGAGTCCTAAAAAGAGAATATCAGCTCTTTCTGTGAACCAGCTCAATTCTGCTTTCCTGATCCATGCATTAAAACTCCCTCTCTCCTCACATACTGATGACTAACCTGTGTCTCAAAGCTGAGGGAACACATTTAATCTGGTTAGTGTTACTGCTGTTGTTTGTTCATTCTAAGCACATTATTCTTACTAAGCTGTTTGTACTGAGCCTCCTGAGAGAATGCTACAGGTTAATCATACATAAGTAAATCCAACTTCCTTTCATGCATTTCAAATGTGTTGCCTGTTGGAAAACAAAAGGGCAAAGGGAAGTGGTGAAACAGGGACTTGTGCAGAACCAGGGGATGCTTCCTAGGTGCTCACTTCTCAAACACTCCAGTTTGGGGATTAGAAGCACAGCAAGTGACTCTACCAGCCAACTGGCTTGCTAGATTAAGAGGTCTGCTAAACAAAAAAGACCAAAAAACCAAAAAACCAAAAACAAACAAAAAAAACTCACAAACAAACAAACAAACAAACAAACAAACAAAACCCCAAAAAACCCCCACAAAACAAAACAACAAACCCAGACAACTGTAACCCAAACTGCACCGTTTCAAGAGAGCTCTAGTTGGCCGTCCTAAACGGGACCACCTCTAGTCGACTACCGGTCCCCCTCTGGTGGCCACCCAGCCGCAGTCAGGGTTTGACGGCACAAGAGGATTGCCACATGGCTACTGTCCCTGCACCGAGGGAGACACCCCGAGCATGGCTCGGCTAGGAGAGCTGCCGGGCAGCAAGGCTTCAGAGCACGGAGTTGAGGCAGGGAGCMGGGCACACCTGGGCTATAGGGAGGATGTCATGGAAGTCTTCTATACTCGAAAAGATTCATTACATGAACAGCCAGCAGGTGCCCAGTCCCTCCACCTTGACAGCCTCAGGACTATCTATAACTAAGCCCTCGGTTTTTAACAGCAATACTATGCAGCACTAGGAGCTCAGTCTTGAAGCAGGGCCCCATTGTGCTTGGAGCTATGCAACATCTGGACACAGAGAGTCCATAGGCTCTTTGGGATAGGGAATAAGATGGAGAGAAAGAACAGAAGATGGGTAGGAAGCGAGTGAGCATAAGGACACAAGATAGCACTGGTGAGCATAGAAGACAGCAGCAATCAGTGAGATGCTCTCAATGGGTGAGTACAAAGGCAACCATTCAAGGTCTTACTAGAGGACACCAAAGCAACATTTTTTGCCTATAATTTTTAGTTTCAATGATATGGACAATTGCTACCAGTGTATTGCATATTGTTCCCCATATAAAAGGGCCTAGGTGAGAGAAGTACCCCTAGAGCTGCTGACTGCTGTAGTCACAGACAAGAAAGAGGCTGCCAATTTTCCCTAAGYGGGGATCTGAGTCTGTTCCACAATATTCAGATCTGCAAATCTGAGCTAACTTGTATACTGCAAGCTGCTTCTTCAGATAATCCTGAAACACCTGCAGCTACTTTTCATCATTCTACAAGAGGACTGCAGGGAATTTTATTTCCTTGAATTTCTTTACCCACTCCTGTAAAAGCAGCCTTATCTCATCTCAAGGCAACCTCACGCTTCAGCAACTGGAGCACAAGAAAGCTCCAAACAGCTGTTCCTTCTGGTAAGAGATGAGATTTCTAAAGTTGCTCAGAAAATTGCATGGATTTACAGGCCTTCACTATTATGTTAGCACAAAGCTCTAAAATAAGGAGCAGGTATGGGCCAACACACTCAGCTTAGCAGAGAATTGCCTCAAGAGGATGGAAAGAATTTGGTTTTGGCCCTGCAGAGTCACTCCCCCCCAAACCACCTAAACTCACTCTGGCCTTCATGTGCTTCAGAAAACTCTGGAGCAACCTGAGGTCAACTCCAGTTTCTCCATCCCTCATACAGTGCAAGAGCTCCACTTCCATTGTCTGTATTATTGCAGCTTTATACTAAGGCAGAGAGGCTTGGCTCTCAGCCTCACTCCCCACTTCCAGCCCTGTGTGCAACTGCCCATGCCTCAGCATACTTTGTAGCATGCCATCCCTGCAGAAGGGTAGCTGGAAACAACTGATCGGGAATTTTGGGTGAACTTCAGCGACAGCTGTTTCGTTTTACTGCAAAGAAGTTATAGCAAATTATGTCTAAAAATGAACATGTTAATGCAGTAACACCTCCCTTCCTACAACCAAGTTTCACGCTCTGGAAAGCAGAGATTAGTGTCTCTCATGCATTTAATAAAAAAAAACCAAAGAGTTTAAGGGGAAGATTCTAAATCTTAGATTCTGTACAGTACAGCTGATGCCAACACAGGCTGAGGTTCTGGTCTGCTTAGCTGTTTCCCATAAGTGTTTCCCTTTTATAGGTTCTGTAATCACATATTTAAATTCTTTCTGTGGTCGTGTGCCAGGTCAGTCAGAYACAAGAGGGTAGCAGAACAGCCAAAACCATATAAAATGTAGTAGTTCACTACGGGAACCAGGAGTTACAGTTTGGTTCAATTGGACCAACTCAGCCATAACACCATGAAAGTAAGAACAGATCCAAACCGAGCATCATTTCCCCATTTTCTCATTTAGGTATCTGAAGAAATTAATTCTCTGTAGTTCCACAATTGAGGTAAAGCAAGTTGAGAAGAGCTGAATGCACAAAAATCCATTTTCCCAAGCTGTACATCATTATACAACTCAGGTCAAGTGGCTGTGTATGGAATCAAGGATCCAAAGATCAGGGAACTCTTTGCTGTTGCTGATTATACAAGCTGGGGCATGTAGGATTCCAGTATGAAGTGCATGGGCATGATTTCTCTCACAGCCCCAACTCCATGCCAAGTGCCAGGATAAATGGAGGCTCTGAAGTCAGCAACAGGGCACTGTCACCACTCCAAGACACCACAAGAAACTGGAGATGAGGATGGACAATGTGAGCAGCCAGATGATATCATSCCTCCTGTAAAGAGGGGCTGAAACTTTAGAACTTATTTCATGCTAAAGTTATCCAGCATGCTGAGCTCTCCTTCACACCCAAACAGATAAAACTCCAGCCTCAACTTGGCCCCCTTCCCATGAGTTGTACTGGTCATGGCATGTAAAGGCATGTCCACATGGCTTGCTGTGTATCATTTTGCTCATGCCAGGTTTGCTGGCCAAGTTACCTACCTTTCAGTACCCTGGCCCCAACTCCAGCAGCTCTAGACTCGCAACTTCTACAGCTTTCAGGGGACACTGAACTTCAGTTTCTGTATTTGTAATATCACCACTGCTTTATGAAACCTTCCCCATCTGAGCCCAACATAAGACAATTCTGTTGCCACAGGAGCTTCTAAGTAATACCATGACCCAACACAGTGTTAGAGACAATCCCTAAGAATCACATGCCCTACTTTCTCCTGTAGCCAGGTCTTATGGCCTGAAAGCCAGAATCAACACCAGATGCTGGTTTCACATGTGAGAACATCCTATAATTATATGGTGGAACACAMGTAGCCAGTCAATGCTTTGCTGGCTGAAGGCAGGCTAAATCTTGTACAGCCGAGGAAACAGTGTTTCATCATTTTACAAGCAGAAATGCTAAAACAGAACCATGTTGCAGAATCATCTCTAGTTTTAAAGTTATGATTTTAATCCTTAAGAACTCAAAAGCCCCCTCTTCTCCTGGCTGGATCTAATCCTCTTGATAGAACAGTGAAGCACAAGCCCTACAAGTACCKGAGCTCAAAGAGTCAGGTAATAGACTGTGAGACAGAAGTGATTGCACCAACTACATTATTAATTTACATATGAGTCCTTAAAGTACTTTCTAGCATTACTAGCTGCTCCAGAGCATTTTCCAGCCTACCTGCAGTGAGGCCTCAGCGTGGCCTGCAAGTCCCAGCCCAGGGTCCCGCTTCTTCCCAAAAGCCCACAGGTCCTGGCTTCAGACAGTCATCCGGAAAAGCTGTAGGAAGAGAACCATCCCCTCTCCCCTGAAGCAGACCTCTGCTAGACATGTGAAGACCCGTAGAGGCCACTTGCCCACAGACAGAACCTCTGTAAAACCCGGAAAGAATGCTGAGCTGAGAAGGCAGCATTTTTAAAATATTTTATTTATTATACAAACTATTTACAAAATCAGCTACTACAACCACAGCCTTCCAAATTTTGGCTGAACTCTGCCAGAAATTCACCAGAGGGAAGTAGGATTTGACCTGTATCATCCACAGCTCCTGGTTTCTACTAACATGCAACATGGCCAGCAGGTGCAGACTGAAGCCAGGCCCTCCGCACCTCAAAGCAGCTTCAGGAAACATGGAACCTGTCTAAGATGGTATCAGGATCCTAAGGATTTCTACCAAAGAGCCTCTATTAAGTGGCAATAAATAAAGAGTAAAAAAGAAAAGTAAYGAGCCTCTGCCAGAAGTAACATACAGTATAGGTGACCAAAGCACATCCCCACTCCCAGCATTAAGGGCAGCATTAAAAGTGACTGTACTGGGAAAGGGTGTAAAGCTAGAGACAAGTTTAGAAATATTGTGATGGAACTCAGGAACATGGGAGCAGCTAGGGGCCTGTGCAAACAATGAGGATGGRTTTAGTTGACTAAGAGTACCCATCCCAGTTCTGACTGCACAGGTATTAAGAAGAAAGTCCTTGGCATCTTCACAGCTGCTGGGAAGTGTTGGGTGCTGGCTGCAACAAAATGAGAAGCATTTAGGAGCTCTTTCCAGTAGAGGAAATCCACTCAGTGGTCGRCTACTTCATCCTCAGAATAAAAAAAGGCCAGTTCAAGAGAAGAAGGGAGAAGATTCCTGAGGGAAATATCACTGTCAGAGCTGGCCCATAGCTACAGGGCTACAGGAAAACATCCTCAACCAGGTAAGGCTACAATATGAAAAAAACACCAAGCCATGCCTCCCAACAAATTGGAGTTAAGCTGAGCACCACTACCTCCTCTCAGTCCCTGGAGAAAGCAGTGAAGTGGTGGCATGGTACACACACAGGAGCTGTAACTCTACTGACCATGGAAACCATCTGCAGTATAAATAAAATGGTACCATACTCTCCACCCAAAGAAGGTCAGAACATTGAAGAACACAGCCTGCACTAAAAAAGGGAGAACAGCCACTACTGATGTAGTCTGTCAGAGCACTACAGTGGCAACTATCAAGCTGGCAGCCTTGCAGCACCTTGGTGCCAGKGAGGGAATGAATTCACAAGGCAAAGAAATCCCCCTGAGTAGTCTCAATGTTCAGCTGACTGCTTTTTTGGCACCAAAATGGCTTGGTTTTTTTTCTGTACAGAAGTAACACACTCAGCCYAAGAATGACTAATATGCTGCCTTAAAACATTTCATAGATGTAGAATATTTCCCACAAATTCCCAGTCAATTCAACTAAGCTATACTTTAAAAAGCACACACCGTTAACTTAAAATATCCATACTGTGCTCAAGTCTGACCGGATCAGCCTGAGGACAGCAGAAGGGGACTGAAGAGGATGATGTGACATTTTATCCAATACAGTGTCCTAAAATTAGCTCAGGGATGCCACTCTGAGACTCCATTCTGGAAGAAATCCAGCAATTCCATAATCCACTGAAAGCTTACATTGCAGGTAGTAGCAATGCATTTCTCCCATTTTGACTCCTGCATGCCTTTCACTTGAAMTAACGGACTGTAGAAAGCAAAGCTCTTCAATTTTGCTTCACTGAAGGACTCATCAAGATTCCCAGATTCACCTTCCCTTTATTTCCCKGGGAAGGGCTGAATAGATTGCCAACTACAACAGACCCCAATCATAAGCTTACTTCTCATGCTGGTATAGCCACTCCACTCCCCACAAGCCAGACAATGATGGGTGGAGGCTGTTGGGTGATCACTTGAGTGAAATTCTAATTAGCATTTTTTGCTGGAAAGCCAACAGCACTGAATGGAACAGGTAGAAAGGAAAGATGAAGAAAGATGGTAGGAAGATTGGAAGGGCAGAAATCTAGCTGCTCTCCAGGCACCAGCAACTCTCTAAACACTCTACCTGAAATGCAGTAGAGAAAAAGAAGCCTCAGGCTGCTGCATGATAGAGGTAGAAGCCAAGATCCTGTGGGATGGTGGGGTGGAGGTACCAGGTTCTGCCCAGTACCATCATCCCAACAAGGAATGCAAGCCCAGTGCACACTGTAGCTGCTCATTGATCTGTCACTGTTACTACACAACATACATACCCTGAAGGTGAATGTGGGATAGGCATTGGTGCTCAGCATTGAGGGATCACACTGATGCCCATACTCTCTCTCCTGAGGAAGGGAAAAGGCAAGGACATGGAACAGCTTCCTGTGCAACATCAACTATCAGAAACATTCAATGGAGGAGAAACTCCTCTTCCAGTTCATTTGCAGGGGCTAATTACCAGCCACTGCTGGAGAAGGGCGCTTCTGCTGCTGGACCCTGGCGGAGGTAGTACAGGATCACTGTCAGGGCCAGCACTTGTGCTCCAATTAGATTGTTTTCCTCTTTGGGTTACTCCCTCCAGTGGACACTGCCCTTTCCTCTCTGTGGCACAGGCAACAATAGCATCCAGAGCAAGATGAAGAACCAGAAACCCCTCTGAGTCAGGTGCTGAAAGGGTGGACAACTCTATTCTCCTCACAGTCATAATGAGATATCAGGGAGCATCACTGGGGTAGTTGAGCCAAGATAAAGGAAGTTACTAAGACTTCCTATGAGCCACGGCTGCCAGCAGAGCTCCATGCTGGTCTTCCCTCTTTCTCCTAGAGAGCTACAATAAAGGCAGCTCAGCAATCTCCTGCACCTCAATGTAACTTCTGCTTATGAACTTCATCTTCTCACAGAAGGATAGGTGTACAGGGCACATGGAAATCAAGTGCAACRTCTCCTTGACAAACGCATCAGTCCTGCTGTTTCACATTGAACCAAAGGGAGAACAAGGAAAAGGGAAAAGATGAGCTCTTGATGACATATCTGGGATACAGAAAGGCCACATGACATCTTCTGGATGACAAATTCCTTTACATGGAGTCTTTGCTCTGCCTCCACTGCCCAAGTGAAGGGAAGGAGAACAAGCAGAGGATTGAACCTGGTCTTGCCACGAAGAGCTGAGAGGCTAAATGGTCTCCTGGGGAGGGGAAATCACAGCATGCCAAATCCCTCACAACCCTCGCTGATAGCTAACTGCAGCATCTTGTGCACTTCTTCATAGGAGTCATAAGTAGGGAGGCACAGCTGGTTAAAACTGTAAAACAAAAGAAAAATTCCTTTCATAGGTCTGAGAGGGAACTATCCCCATTAGCTGCCTTCAGATGGACTGACACAAGCATCACACACATTACATGACCTACGCTGCTTGCCCACAACTAGCTGGTGTCATTCACAAACGCACAATGCAGAAAGTCCTACCACCTGGGGATACTTGCCAAGTGTGGGCTGTCGGCAAAGTACTGTGAGTTGGAGCTGCAATGATCTGGAAAGATGGACAGAGTGCAGCAAAACCTCCTGGGGGCAGCTGGGAGGAACCTGTGGTGAACTGCAAAAGCCTGGCCAGCTCTTCCTGTGTGAAACTGGAGACCACGGTCCAAAACCACCTCATGACCTGTTACAAACCAGGAAAGGTAATGAAAGGTCAGCCAAGGAAATCAAGTAAGCGTATTAGCAACTTGCAAGAAGATCAGTCAGTCGCCCTGACAAGCAAGTGTTCTATTAACAGTTAGAATTGGTTTATTTTACCAGGGTGACACATAGAGGCAAGTACTACAGTTCCTAATCAGTTAAGAGAAGTCCTACACTGTAATTTCCCACCAATCCTTTCCCTTAAAGCAGAAAGATTTCTTCTGCTTCTGCTCTGCCCACAGGGATTTTATTTTTAGAAATACCGCATAAGCAGTGAATTAGGTTTACAATGCAGAAAATGCATTTACTTCTTTCACTATGCTATTTTTTTTTGGTTTTTCACATCCTCTGGTACTTTCGCAGGAAAGTGAAACTCTCCCAGTGTTGACAGGCTGAAAATATAAGTTTCTATCTCTTTGCATCTTGGGTGCTTTGGCAGCTTCCATTATTTTTCTAAACGAAGCTGCTACTATTCCCATATCCCTCCCATGGAAAATGCAGAAAGGGTTAAGAACTATCAGGGGTACAAATTTAGGCTACTGCATCAGTAGTCTTTACCACAGCACTGGACTCCAACCTCTCCAAGTAGGCTGCAAACATATTTTTCAAGCATCTCTTAGAGATATATGTATCACCATCTTCAGTAGCAGTAATTCCCATCAACTCCTGATTCCCTGCTAAACTGTTCTTAATTGGTGCTGTGTTGGATTTATTTAAGAGGCCACTGCTGACAATTTTTACTTGCTGGTATCTGATTACGCATCACCTCTAGTCAGCGAGGCTGAAGGATCTCTCTAGGGGGGAAACATTATTTCATAATGTGTGCRGTCCTATCTGACACATGAATTTTTCAGTTTGTCCTGGAAACCTAAATTTCAACCAAGACATCTGTTTGTCTTCTGCTGTATTTGGGATAACTGGTTTTGACAAGCAGGAAGAAGAAACCCTTTAATTTACCTTTTCACGGAAGTGCCAAGACCCTCCTACCACTACCGCATGTGCCTTGAAGTCACAGACACTGATATCTCCAGTACCACACATAAGCAGCTGAAAGGCAAGAGACTGCAGTCAGAAAGTCAGGAGCCCAGGAAACAAGGCAACAGCTACKGCGCACATTAAAGATGTTTAAAGTGCTTAGAGAAGAAACATTTTGGCTTTATCCCAGATCCAGAAAGAACTTCATTTGTCAGAGAGGAGGAGAAGTAAAGGTAGAGCTGCTTAGGGAGGCAGCAATTACCTCAAGTTCATTCTCATCAAAAATAGCCAGCAGGTTTTCAGGAACTAATTCATTAAGACCTGGAAGAGAAGAGAAGAGAAGAGTAGCCTGTGCTATGCCCTGGGACATAACAGCAGAGAGGAGCAGGGAGCAGGCAGCATGTTACCTTTCAGGAAGTGATCCACCTCCTCTCTAACCTGATTCGCCAGCCTGTACTGTGCAAGCAGATTTAGGTACAAGATTTTGTTTTCATTGGTCACTGGTACCTGAGCCCCTCCTGCCACCAGTTCTACCACCTGAAAACAGAACACTTGACATGAGCATGACCAGCAGCATTTCCCAAACCTGAACTCCCAAACAGAAAAAGCCCAAGCAAGGAGTTACTGCCCAGAGTAAGCTCAATTTTCTGGGGTATAGCAGAGTTCTCAGTCCCCACTGCTGCAGGCAGTAGGGGTTTAACTATCTCACCTTCAGGAATTGCCTCCCTTACCTTCTCCAGCTGTCCTGTTTTGCTATACTTCTCTTCAGCAAAGACCAGATCCATCTCACTCACATCATTGTTTAGTATGAAGCATACTTTGGATTTATAGAATTCTGGATCATCCGTTTCAAAATACTGTGTGAAATAGTAAGAAAGCAGGGACATGGAGGGAAGAACAAAAAAAACCCTTTCATTAATTGCCAGGATTCTGGGTGTGCTACTACATGAACATTCAACCTCTCCCCAAACCAACATACGCTTCAGAYAGGGCTGGGAAGCTTTACCTTGTAATGCATACGAAGTCCTATGATCTGAGCCAAGAAGGATCTAGTGAAGCGAGCTCGAACCAATTGTTTGTAAGCACCTCCCAGAGATGATTCATAAAGACACTTTCCTACTAGGCGGCCTGCAAATTCATATACTTTGAGTCGTAAATATGTGGGACGCCCTGGATTTGGATGCACCTGTGAAGAAGCAAAATGAAATATCCAAGTACCAGACTGACTGGTACAAATAGCAAATATGGAAYCATTTCAAGTTACATCTCTCAAGCTGGCCCAGGAGCTTTGTGGTAATATACTCAAAGCCAAGCAATAAAGAAATAAAATGCCTAAGCCTGCCTAGGAAGAACATTAAATGTTTCACAAGCACAGGCAAGAAGCTGTATGAGAGCAGAAATGGATTCTGAAATATTCAGACCCAAAAAAACCTCTAGACACTCTGATATCACCTCCTCTTGCCCAAAAATCCAGCCTTCCCTGCTGACTGGCCACTGACTGCTTGTCCAGCCAGGTCTTTGACACTTCAGTGGGTCAAGATCATCAAGCAAAGCTTTGAGAAAGGCACTGGAAGTGACTGTGAAGGCAAGCTAAAGAATGAATCAGTTTGCACACCACTTAATAGCAGCATTTTTTAACCATCAATGGTCACATTTCTGTGTATTCAGCATAGGAACTGGAGACTCACCAAGGCCTGGTTGTTATCGCTAAAGCGGGTAAACAGTTGATTGGTGGTATCAAATAATGCCTTACAAATGAGCTCAAACCACTCTCTGCGTGGACCTCCCCAGTCCAGAGCTACAACATAAAACAAGCTTGGTCATTCATGGGTCATCAGTTCAAAAGCTTCATGGATTTTGCTCAGTATCATCAGACATGAGAATTCATCACAATGAACAGCGCCATAGCAACAAAGCAGTAGCCAGGAACTGCAGAATTATAGGTTCTTCTCCCAAAGTCCTAGTTGATTTTTTTTTGTTTGTTTGGGGTTTTTTTAGGGGTAGAAGGCAGGGTTTACATGAGGCTTCATGTCCCCATGTGAAGTAGGCATAGAATAGCACCAGCAGGATAATTCACTAACATCTGCAAGAAAATCAAGGAGCTGGAAAGCTACAAAAGATGGACATACTACAAGAAACAAGAATTTCAGACTAAAACTACTCTCCATCATTCCTTCTACTTTGGCTACATATATATTCACAGGATAACTCACCTTCTTCATCCTGAAAAATCACTTCAAAGTTTTTGCTCCAATCAGAAACAGAAAAATTTCGTGTTGCTTTAAAAGACTGAAAAATAGAAAAGGAAAATAGCAGCAACTATTACTGCTGGCACCCCATAACCAATATGCAGTCCTACATATGTGAATGGGCAAATGCAAAACCYCAATAGTCTCACACTTTGAAGTATAAAAGTGAAAATTAGGAACACCTAAGGTCTAATTCTTATTTCTCCAGAGCTACAGAAGCCAATTCCTCATTTTCTGTTATGAGACACATTATCCACATAAAATACAGCTCATCTTAAAACCAGTGTGAGGTCTTAGGATAGACATATCCCTCTCAAGGCTGCAGTACAGTATTGTTTAAAGTATTAAAATGCCTGTGGGAAGGAGCAATTTCTGTAAAGCACTTTCAGCCCACGAGTTAGATTTAAAATAGGGATGTTTCAAAGAGACATAGAAAATAGCTTGAAGAGAATTACAGAGTTCAAACGTAGAGCAAGTCACGATGCAAAAAAGTAATAAAATATCCCGAGTGTCTAAAATTTCCTGTGCCTTGATTCTGGATTCCAACAGAGTAAATTTTAAAAGCTACATGACAGTCTTCAGTTATACAGGTAGTTTTAACTTAGTTTATCCTCAAATAGGTTAGAGCATCACACTGCYCACACCTCTGGACTAAACACATTGGTCACATTCATTGTGCCTATCAAGCTTGATCACTAGAGCTTATAGTTATTATTATTATGGCACTGGATTTATTTTGTCTTACTAGACTGTAACACCAATGCTCAAAACAGTGCAGGAAATTCAAAAATAATAGGGAAAAAAGACTAATGGAAATACTGTTTAGAAATGAAGTAATTTTGTCCAAACTACTAACTGAAACATAATCTCATAAACACTGCAAACTGGTACATGCAGAAAATACTCCAAAACACAGATTTTCTAAGTGGAAATCAAGGGAAATCCCAGCCACTCCTGTTTTCCTCAGTAATGTTCTTTCCATCTTTGTAACATCACTGTTGTGATACACATGTGGAAACAATAAACCAGGATGACTGCCTCCTCTGTGTACACAGTATTTAGAATGTCATTTAAGAACTGTATTATACAAATGATTAAGTTTGATTTTGGAAACACAACAGTTCAGCTCAGAGTTCGTAAAGACTTTACTAAGGAATTCCACAGAATATTTAATCATCACTCTGAACCACTACTAGTAGCCTACAGATGCAAGAATTTCATGCATGCAGCTCAGGAACATCTGACTTGATAGTTTATCTTGCTGAATGGTTCTGTGCCAGAAAAACAGTCGATAAAGATCCAAGAGCTCTATGCTCAGCTCCCAAATCTAGTCAAGGTAGACAGTCTTATTTCCAGGCCTGAAGTTCCCATATAAAGCAGGGACAGAGAAGCATGGGATTTCCTGCTTTTACAGACTATGAATCAATTTACAGAGTCACAGAATCATTCTGATTGAAAAAGACCTCTAAGATCATTGATTCTAACCTTTGACTGATCCCTACTTGTCAGCTAGACCATGGCACAAAGTGCCACATCCAGTCCTTTCTTGCACACTTCCAAGGATGGTGACTCCACAACCCCTCTGAGCAGTCCTTTCCAATGTTTAACAACTCCTTCCATGAAGATGTTCAACCTGAACTTTTTTTGGTGCAGCTTGATTTAATTTACCCTAGACATCTCTCAGGGCTTGATTTACTCTGATGAGCTCTTAAAAAATTTATCTGTTGAAGTTGCCTAAACTACTTAAGAAACTGATCAGATCTTGCTGCCTATAGAGAAGGAATACAGCATTCCACATAGTAATAAACCAGAACACAGAGGAGATAGTTTGATTTTTTTTTCTTTTTCCCATCCCAAGCTGCCTGTTGGCAGCTGCCTAAAAACAGGGTGACTAACCATTTTTAGCATGGCTGCCGTAGCACACTCCAGTTTGGATTTCTTTAGACACTGAGAAGATGAAAAAGTATGGAGGAAGCACTCAGCTAAAGGAACATGACTCATACACTCACCGACTCCAGCAGACAGTGACGGCTGACCTTCAATGTGACCTTCGAATGGGGTCTTTTCATATGCACCTGACGTAGCTCTCGCTGAAAGAAGTTCACTTTGTCTTGGAAGGTTTCGGAGCCTCCTGAGAAGAGTGATAATTTGGGTGAGGCCTGAGCTGTCAACACCTCAGACATCTACAGAGTATTCCTAAGATTAACTGCACATATCAGCTTCACAGCCCAAAAGTGTGTTTATTACAGCAAGGTTTGGAGACAGAACTCTCAAGGTAGTTTTGCAATTAGTCTTGCTGGTATTCATACTCACAGGTGCACTTTCAAAGAGCCTGACAGAGAAGCCAAGCTGAAAAGGAACAGCTGCTGTGATGAACTGCATTCACTGGAAGCATCAACAGGAAGAGAGCATGAGACTCCAGGAACCAGAGTTCTCATCAAAAGTCATTCAGTGCTGGCAATGTTTATTCCCCAGGGAATAAGTGCTAACTTCCTAACTACTGCACCCACCTCACTGTCCCTTTACCTATATTTTTATGCAGAGAGCGAATGAAAGTGGCTGCCAAGATGTTCCTCTCCTTGCAGCTGAGCTCCACAGGGGGTTGGATCCCATCATCCACCACCAGTGTCAGTAATTTGTGCACAGGATCAGGACCAAGGTATGAAAACTAGCAGCAAAAAGATGCAAGAAAGGGTAAACCCATCATGCAGAAGGCACTATATGTTCAGTAGACAGAGCAACACCACCTGTGCTCTTAAGACTTTCTCTGCCCATGTGTATGCAGTTAACAGGAAAACTATTTCAAGCATCCAGACTCCAGTTAGGAGGCTGCTTTAAATTTCACACACAAGTCTAAGGGCTTCAATGGACACAATCATAGAATTTTAGCAYGGTTATGAGGAAAATAAACAAGAAAAATGCAAAGGAATCAGGATTTTTGCCTAGCATTGGGACAAAAGGCAGAAAAGAATGGTAAGACTGGCTCTTAGTTACAAATATTAGCAAAACTTAGGCTTTGAGAGGGAATTCCAGAGTTGAAATTTATGCCACAAAATGTTGTTCTGTGGGTGGAAGCCCTTCTCTCCAAAAGGAAGAAACAGACTGTGATTCACAAGAATGACAAGCTAACAACATGGAGATGCAGTGACAGGTATATGGAAAGAGGCTCACCTTTGTGCCAGGACACACTCTAAAGGTGAAAAGGCGCCATGGAATGATCTTCAGATAGAATTCTTTTACTGAGAATTGCTGAGTAATCACAAGGAAAAGAAAATGTTAAATGTCACACATTTGTTAAGGGTTGTCCCTGAAACGCATGAGGCAGAGGACAGATCCATAAGGCCAGACCTCTATTCAATCCCTGGAACAGGTTTCTGCAGCATTTGGCAAAATACATGAGAGCCTTTAAAGCTCCACAGAACTATAAGCAACTTGTCAGTAAGATTTCACTGCGTGTATTTATGACRCACACAGGATGCCAGCATGACACAGATTTTACAGCAGTGCACTATTGTGTTCAGTAGAACATCACCAATCTAATTGGAAAGCAATCTTAAGTACATTTGAGAAGCTGAATTTAGGATAAGATTGTAATGCACTGACAAAAAGGTTTTGGTAAAAGTCATGCCAACAGAATACAGCTATTACTCCCTAATTTTCACAACCATTTCAAACGTCTTTTATAAAGCACTTGCAATTGCTAAATCCATGAGATTTGCAGAAATTTATTCTCAATGTATTTCTGCCAGAACAAATAATTAACTGTGCAACTGCTCTAGAGAGCAAATTAAGATGAAATTTTAACATCTTTAGACAAAAGAAAATCATTTCCTGCACAAACCTTTTCTAGCTACAATGATTGCGAAAACTGAAACAAGCAGTATTTGTCCAGAAACAAACCAAATATGAACAGCAACTCTTTAAAAGAAATAGCAGTACAGTAATAGTTTTCTAGTGTTTCCATTTCTATATATAGAGGCAGCCAGGTATACAATTATGCAAGTATAAGGATCGCATTAACGATTTTGGCACCTAAAGGGAGCTTCTAACAGTACCTACTTCTGGTGATCTGCTTTACCAGGTAATGCAATAGAAAAGAGCATGGAAGTCCAAAACAATACGCAAAGGATAAAAGGATGTTGCGCTCACGAGGACACAGCACTCACAGTCAGTTCTTCGAGCCATGTGCAGCAGAGATTTAGAAATCTCTAGCAGTTCCCTCCATCCTATAACTGTTTCATAGCCCTTTCTCCCTTTGGCAGGAAAGCAATTCCTGAATTAGTCTTTGATATTTATCACTGCATTTTTCATTTGAACAGACAGAAGAATGAAGTGAATTTAAATTCATTAGTAGATTTAGATGAATTTTATTTTCTAATTTCTGAATGCTTTTAGGCAATAATAATAGGAAAGAGTTACTGTTAACATATTCTTATTATAAGACAATCCTCAGTTTCTCCTTTTTCTTCTACTTACAAATTTGCCCTTTGTTCTCGGACCATTTTTCCCCTTTCCTTTTCAGCAAAACATTCCAGAAACAGACAAAGAAAAAATCTGAGAAAGGTAAGATTCTCTTAAGTTCAATTTACAGGTATCAGAAACTGAGAATAGGAACTGCACGCCTGACCTGACCAGAGCAAAGGAAAGGCTAACAGCATACCTACTGAACAATCAGCACAAAAATTTCCAGTAGGCTTTGGATGAGACCTAGAAAGACACAATCCTAAAACCTCAAGTTCTAAAACACAGTTCTAAAACTTCCAAGGCTAATTTTAACATTATTCTTAGTCACAAGTTCCATGTTTGCCATAAGCAAACCCTTTTTTAACAAATCTGAGGCACCTGAATCTGGAGCTAAGATATAGAGCACAAGGAAGCTCCTCAATTACAACATACTTTAAACATGCACTCAAGTGTGGTAAATTTATACCTACCTTAGGTGACACATAGCAGTACACTTTTTTAGGCTTCTTCACTTTCTCAGGGGTCTGGCTGTCAGAAGGAGAATCTTCATCTTCATCCTCAATTGCAGTAGAAGAACGGCGCTGGGAGGAGTTCAGGTGCATTGGTGGAAGTTGCCACTGAGTGTTGGTATAACTAGGAGCATCATAAAGGTAAGCTTCAAAATAAATACTGACACCTGAGGTGGACACATTGCGTTCTACAATGTTCTTTTCATTCTCTGAGGGAAACAGATACAAAAGAGTTGTGTAAGTTCTAATGGAAACAAGAATGAAAAAGAATGCACAGCTACCACCAAATCAGTGACTATGATTTTAAAGAAAATGTTATCCATCCAATGGAAAACCTGGTCAAGTAAAACTTTGATAAAGAGAACCCAGGAGTGGGATGAAAAGATTTCAGAATGGCAGTTTGTCTGTCAGTGACTGGTTGAAGAAAAATGGCATACAGAATCTCTCTCTCGGAGCACCAGCCGGARGGCACTTGACAGCCCCACCGAAGTCTGGCTCACTCCTGAAGAAACCAGGAATTGCAGCATTGTAGAAAATCTCCCCCCCCAAGATTATATGCCGTGTTCTTCATCCATGTAACTTAACATACAATGCATAACTGACTCAGATGCCAACTTCTAGCAAGCAATAAAAATTGCCTGATTTCAGAGGTAAACCCCCTGAAATAGGGGAAAAACACTTGTTTCTATCTGCTGATGGATCTGAGAGTATCAGCCCTCAGAGATCTCCCTTGTCAGAAACAAATCCATTTACCTTGCCTTTTTAAATGAATAGGCTTTCCTTTAGCAATTAAGCACGGCCAGCCTGCAGAGAAGTCACAAATAGCTCTGCTACTGAGTGTGCAAAGCATATTGTAAGAGGACACTTGGAGAATGAATACTGAGTGAATAAATACTTGACTCACCACTTAGAACAATGATGTCAAAATCACCATTGCTTATGGGCTGGTTCTGGTAGGAGATGCAGGCATGGAAACACCCCCTAGAGTGCAGGGTGAGTCGGAAGAACACCTCACAAGTCTGCCGATTGGACACCACAGACTTCTCAAACACCACATCAGAGCTCTCTTCTTCTTGAGGACCCAGCTAAATGGAAAACAAATTAATAAAAGCAGCTCTCCAGCTCACCCGAAGTCAAGCAGCAAGGGGTGAGGCTGCACTCACCTCATGGATGGAAAGGCTATAATTGTGCTCATCTATCAGGGACACAGAATTGCTGGTGGGATTGTCATATTCATCTCTGGGAGCTATCTGCAGAGTGTGCTGCTGCCCACAGGTCAGCACCAGAGTGGAGAAATGGCAGACAATTTTGGTTTTGGAGGGAACCACCATTCCTAAAGCAGACAACAATAATTTGGAATCAAACAAATTCCAAGGTAAAGCTACAAAAAGCAAAAGAAAAGCAACTAGGGGCACAATACCCTTGAAAATGGATCAAATCTAAACATGCTTTATGCCCCTACATTAAAAAAGAAAAGTATCTGAGCACTGAAGTACATGATGCAGTGCATAGTGTGTACCTTGGATCAGAGACTTAATACTAAAAAAGCAAACCCAGTTACTAGTCCTCTAAAGAATGCTTTTCCACCATTCTAACTTTCTACTCAGAAACTTGCTCCCACAGAACATACAAAATATAAGCTAAATGACACCTAAGAAAACCTGCAAATGCAGCTTACCAAACAAACTTTATTTGGGTTAAACCTGAGCTGCTTCTTTCCGAAGGGGTATTTTAGCAGGCTTTGTATCTATCTATTCACAATGCAATGAATAGATGGTACATGAAACATAAAAGATACCGAGGTAAAAAAAACAAAAGCAGAAGAAAACAAATTTTAGATGGATAAAAAGGAAATGTTTTTACGTAAGTGTGTAATCAAAGGTATCAATTGCTCCTGGAGTTTACAAGAATAGAGTAGGGTGTTCAGAAGAAGAGGCAAATAATGACAGCATTTCCAATTCAGATACAAGTAACTCAATACTTTCACAAAAGGCACTCTCTGACTACTAGACAGATTACGAAGAAGTTACTACAAAATTGAGAACATGACACAACTGGACAGGGGTTTTAAGTAGCAGTAGTGACTTCATGTGTAAAGCAGTTTCTGTTTTGTTATGTACTGGTAGTCACAAGAATGTTTTACTCATGGGTCTGCTGCTGGGCTCTACACATGGCAGGAAGAAAATGGTGAAGGGTAACCCCTTCCCCGTCACCTACCTATTTTAGCTGGAAACACATTTAGCTAAGGGCCTCCAATATCTCCCAATCTATTTTGAATCTTTACAGGACCACTCAGACCTTACCTGGCTGGAACACCTTGTAGTAGGGGCTGTAGGCCACATTCAAGCCACCAAGTTTTACAGTGATCTCGTATCTCCCGGCCCTGCGCACAGTGAAAGCCACTTTCACCACATTAGAATTGGGCTCTTGAAGAACTTCCTGGGTTACAGGAATATCAATTGCTAACTCCACATGGCAGATGTGAACTCGCAGCCCCACAGGTCGGTGAGCAGGGAAGGGCTGCCCATTTTTATAGAATAACTGCATGGGAAACAGAGAAGTCCAGGTCAGCAAAAACATACAGAGCACAGAGGAAGAGAAAACAAGATGCCTTAGGGAAGGGCAAGTACCTCAGCTCAGCAAAGGAAAAATAATTAATAGACAACTCTATCACACAGGCTGTGTTCTCCAAAATGAACAGGGCACAAGTAGACATTGAACAGCTCCATTCTCTTTTGTGCTGGGGCTCAAATGCATGCCCTGAAAAGAACATGCCTCTAGGCATTTCCCATCTGCACTTGTAGTGCAATATCAGAGCAGAAATCATAAGAACCCACTATCAAAAGGAAAAAAGTAAAGCCATATCCTTTCAGAGAAACAAGCAGATCKTGTTCATTTGTACAGCTAAGCTCTGAAAAGACTCTTACCAATTTGTTACAGAAAACAGTGTGATGAAGATGCCGACCTAAGGAGCTGACCCAGTCTTTACTGCTAAGAAGCATCAGTATGAAAACAGCACATTAGATAAAATCACAGGCAGCTCAATCACTGAAGTGATCTGCCAGACAATTTCAGAAGGTTAACATACCTTGACCACTACTTCCTTACAAGGAAAGAATTACAACTTGAAACTCTACATGCATAGCTCTTCAAGAGCCAGCAGCTTGTTGGCCAGAGCCTGCCTGCCATCTGCACTCAGCCTTCAGTCAGAAAAGAGTTACCATTATTCCCTGCTTCTAAGTAAGGGAGGATGTGGGGCCTGAGGTAGTTTGCATCTGAACTGACATAAAGAGAAACTAGTGTATGCCAAGCTACTGTTGATAAATAAAGGACTAAGCAAATAGGACACAAGCATGAAGTGGAAGGGCACATTGCTGGAGCTGCACGAGTGTCAGTAAGGTGAAAGAAATAAATTTGAATAGTAGGAGCAGAACAAGTCCCTTTCCTGTCAGCTTTTTTCATTGTCTGCCCTGGAGTTAGAAGTCCTCACTCACCATCAAGCAGAAGGGTTTTCCTCACCTTCCCAAGAGGGATGGGTATGGCAACCTAGCCGAACCTTTCTTCTTATTTTGATACCCTCCCAGATGGGAAGGTGGGATAGAAAGATGGGCACATGAGCCCAGCAAAACCTGCTTAAACTTTCTCCACATAACTCTCAACTCTCTGTGGTGACCCATCTTATTTGTATTCTCATCCCTTTTCCCTAGACTTGGCCTTCTGGGATTAGAGGGAAACAAGAGTCCTTGGCAGGCTTTTCCAGGTCTGACAGAGTAACAATCCATTTTGCTGGGAGTAATGGGGAGTGGCCATGAAGCTTTATAGCTCTTGGCTTGGTAAAATGCCCATTCCCACACCCTCAGCTTCAGTTGGACAACCAAAAGATAGCACTAAGTTTGTTGAAGGCAAGTCTCAGCCTACTCACTTCCCAGTAAAGGAAGCAGTAGTCAGAACAAGCCCAGTCTCCTCTGGCTCTTCAGAGAATTCTAAAGAGAGGGACATTAGATTTTAAGAAGTGTAAACCTCAAACATGCACTTACAGAGTTTTGCAACACAGTAACAGAGCAGAAGGCATAAACAGATAGCTTTCCTACTCCTCAGTTACATCTGGCTTAGTCTGAATAAAAAAACACTCAAAGAGCCCATCCTTAACTCAGACCTCWGTTCCTGCCCACAAAGCTGCATGGAAACAGAAATATTGCCTTACATGCACTCGGAAGGCCATGCTATGGCCCACCTCATAGGGGTCCTTCCAATCCCATGAGATTTTGCAGGACCGGGGATCCAGGTAGTTGCCTCGCACGTAGTCATAGATAGTTCGCTCCCCTCGGCGTTCCCGGTCCTCATGCTGAAGGAAGCTGACTATACGTGCGGCAAGCTCAAAGAGGAACTTAATGGTGAAGAAGAAAGCTACAACAGATACTGTGATCCCACCTGCAGCAAGGAGAGAACAAAGGGTGGTTGCAGCAGCCAAGGTGGCTGACTCAGGTTCTAAAATCCCCTCTGTGGCAGCCCAAGATGCCTTCTTGTTAATGATACTCCACTCAAATGCAAATTAGGTATTTATGGCAGATGCTGCTATGTGAACATTTATGGTTTGTGTTGTGATACAAGTAAGGTTAGAGAATATCAAGTCTCTTAAAACTCTGCAAATTACTTCAAACAAAGGAAATAGTTAAAGGTGGTATAGAATCTCAGGTAAGGCTTTCCGGACATCTCAACAGAAACATGGAATTCCCTTCAAGTTGCAAATTAGAACTACAGAGATTCCTTTAAGGGAAACAGATCATCACACAATTCCTGCACATCGAACTAAGGCCGGATTAAGAAACATCACAGAGGCAACAACCCTCCACTAGTTCTCAAAAGAAAAAGGAAGGAAATGGCTTAGGAATTAGGTCAATGAAAGGACTTTGGGAACAAGAAGGATGGTGGAGAGGCAGGTCTGCCAGGTGGAGGGCACAGTTTGGGGTGACAGTAACTTCATGTTTGTTAGGTAAACTCTGAACTAAAATTAAATCAAAGGCTTTGAAGAAACTTTCTAAACCCTACAGAGAGGCTAACAAGTACAGTGGCAGCCTTTCCWTCACTTACCAATAATGTAAAACATCAGGTCCCTTCGGTGAGACACACAGCCGAGGATCACAGCTGCATCTAGAACACAAAATAGGCCAAGTCCAGTCCAGTGACTCTTCCTCACACATACTGGCCTAAATTTAATCTGATTCCTCAAGAAAAAAGCCTATTGATCATTTGTCTTCCTCTCTAAGGACATCCCTAAAGCATTACTCTGTAACACTGGAATATGTGAACAGCACAACTACAATGCTACAATTAACAGTACTCCCTCCATCAGAAATTCCCATTCGATTCAGGGATCTATAAGAAAGACAACATAGCATCCCTCTGAAAACAGTGGGAATAGGCTCTGGGTACTGCAGGAAGGAGCTACTTTTTGCAGGATCACCAACTTCAACAGCAGTGGCCAAAAGCCACTCATCCACTCTCACACCTACTTGCAAGTCACAAAGTTAACTTCTACTCTGATATGAAAGCACMTCACAGAGCCACTACCAAAATGGACAGAAGCTGACCCTTTAACCAGCAGCCTTAGAAGAAAAAGCTGCAGAATAAAAGAGCTGCAGACAAGACCATCTGCATTTGTTCAGAACAAACAAAATGCTTCTAAGGCAGAGGTGAATTTATTTTTGCCCTGTAAGTCTACTTCAGAATGTATGAATGCAACTGGAAAACAGTCCGTTTGTATTTTCCTACTCACTTCTACAAAGTGGAGCCTCTCTGCTGAAACTCTCACTGATCAACACAGAAGCTAAAATGTTCTGTTTGTACACCATTAAGTTTACAATAATTTTTAGAGACACCAACCTAGACTCAAGTTTTCACTGAGGGAACTGCTAAACAAACATGTAGTAAAAATACCACACGCAGAACAAGAACATGCTGTTTGGTTGATAAGACATAGCTGATTGATGGAACAAGAGCAGCAGTAAGGAACGTGTGTGACAATCAGACAAAGGATTTGGCATACAGTAATGCATACAATATAGCTCGCCATGTCACCATTCAGTTAGTGAGAAGCTACATTGTGCATTCAAGCTGCTTTTTTTTTTTTTTTTAACAAACACAAAAGGGGAGTTATTCATCAGTCATCTGGACAGCAGCAATAATGGACATCAGCATGCAGAAAGCTTAAATGAGGTATTTCCCGCCAACAATAGCCATGACTTTCTAGCCCAGCAAATACCCTTTGCTGGCCTTGGTACAYAGTCCATCCCTCCAACCAAAGAGCAACCACATACCTTTAAACAAGTGCCCATGTTCTAAAAGCCAAGAAGTGGGTACCCATTCTTCAGCATCCTTCTGCTTTGTGCCCAAATTTGGGACAAACATCAGCAAGAAGAGGCCATAGAGAAGATTATCACAGAACAAGTAACTCTTGAAACTTGCATCACAGAATCACTGCTGAAAGATAAAGACTTGAGCACAGCAGTTTCTTCCTCTTTGTGGAAAAAGGGCTGTCCTGAAGASCCGTTTCCTTTAGCCTGCCATTTGCTAGCTTTCCTGCAAAAGTWAGAAAAGGAGAGAGACCAGTTAGATCTCTCCATTAGGGATAAATCTAGCAAGCAGAARCATGAGAGGTGCAAGATGCAAGAGCATCACTAGACATCAAATCTCTGAGAGGTGGTATAAAGTTATCACTGTCGATGAGGTGCAAAGCTTCACCATATCCTCAACCTCTATCTGTCACAGTCTCCTTTCATTATATGATCCCCTGAAACTAGCACATTCAAGATGGAACAAAATACATCCTTACCCCCACAGGTTTCATGGAGCAGCTAAGAACCCACATGCTGCTCAAAAAGGAGCATTAAGGATGGAAGCAAGGACAGATAGCCTAGGAGRAATACGGAGAAATTGTCTCAGCAGCCAGGGATCAGGTTAGAAAAGCTAAAGCCCTGATAAAACTAAACCTGGCATAGCATATCAAAGGCACCATCTTTAGAAGAGTTCATGGCTAAGTTGCATGGGGCCTTGAACAACCTGATCTAGTAGAAGGTATCCCTGCCCATGTCAGGGGAGTTGGAATTAGATGACCTTTAAGGYTGCTGCCAGGCCAAACCATTCTATGATCAGATGGCCCTTCAAATCTTCCCACCTAGCAAAATGCTATATACTATTCTCAAACTGATTTTGCCCAGATTATAGCCAAGAAAAAAAAAAAAAAAAAAAAAAGAAAAAGTTTTTCAAAGTTCTTGAACCACAATGCAAACTAGATTTTGGGTTTGGTACTGTTGTTTTAGGCATTCAGGAAACTGATACCCTCATAAGGGATTTCAGTTTCAGCAGCACTATCTACTAAATTACAGTTTACTGTCAGGATTGAGATAAAAAAAATTAATATTTAACAGCAAGGATTGACGCAGCCCACAAAAACCAGGACACATGCCAGAAGAAACGCCACAGAGCCTACACAATCCATATCTACTCATTCAGAGCACATATTACATAATGGAATGAGTATGAAAAGAACAGACCCAGGCTCACCAAGGCAGGTGTCTGTTAAAACAGTCACGGCTTCTGGGGATGTGATGTGCTCCTCCCGCTTGCCATGCCACCACCTCAGCTATCACTTCTTCCTTAGTCACCCCTCATCTGCCTTACTCTTCAGATGGCTCTTATTTCCCTCCACGCCAATAACCATACAGATCTGGCTGCCTTCACACACTTCTACTAATCTTTCTAATGCATATGAAAATCAACCAGTAAGTCTGTGCAGTGCTTTTTGGTTGCACTGCAGAAGCAGCCAGGTTTTCACTGTCTTTTCCTCACCCACATCTCAAGGAAAGTCCCACCCACTCATCTATTTTCCTCTTTCCTCTTCTTTTCCTCACTGCAAAGTGTTGCAGTCCCCAAGGCATAAGTTCTCATTCTCCTCCTAGGTAAAGTGTCAGGTTTCTAAACTCATAAATCTCTGTTTGTTAAGGACCACAGACCTATCAATTTCCTTGGTATTTTAGTTATTTCAAAGTACATATCCAAGATGTGTTACAAATGACTAGTTGAAACTGCTCCAGCTTGGCCTGGCTGTGGAAGGTGTGTGGCTACTCCCCACATAGCTGGGGAATTTCACAGAAACTTATCAATATTTAGGAATCTACAAGATCTTCCTCCACTATCTTCCAGAACCAGTCCCTTCATGTCACAAAAAGAACCATGAACACAAAGCTGTCTCTATGGATTCATCTACTCCWGCTATTTCTGCTTCACTCCACAACTCTTTTCCTTCTGTGAGGCATACCACAGGTCACACAGCCTCTCTCTCAAGCATAAAAAGAGAAAGATCCATCATTTAAACTACAAGGGGTTTTAAGTCAATTTAAACCTGAATCTCTTGATCTGGTTTGCAGAATTTCTGAACTCGCTGGACAGAGGTAATCAGCTATCTCAGGTAATCAGCACAGCAAYTTCTCATTATATTATCCCTACATGATGTGRTAAACAAGGCACCAACTTGGGTGGTCACCGGAGATAAGTGGCTGTTATATAATCAACTTCCTTCTAGCTTACACACTGCCAGCAGCTTTTAAGGGTGCTATTACAGCTGGAATATGTTGAGATGAAGAACCTAGCTGCAAGTAGGTGGTATCCAAGATACGTTGCCACTCACTTCACAGAATGCAGATGTGAATTAAAACAGTATCTGTGCTAAGAACTGCTGGGTAACAATCTGGGAGACAGATCCTAAAAAGCAGCTACCTAAGGTGCCATCCTAACTAGTCTGGAAAAACAAGTGCTGAATTGTCCAGCAAGTCTTGGTAATCTTGGTCCAAGGGCAGAGCAAGCAATGGTCTCCTGCCACCTGCAGGGAAAACAGGGATTTGGAAAGCTTCACCTTGGTTTGTCTCACAGAGAGGTACTGGCATAATCAGGGTAGACAGCCTGGAATCATAAAATAAAATGTAYTGGTGCCATTTCTACTCTCAAATCAGCAAGGAAAGGAAGTACAGTACAKTTAGTTTGTGTAACTGCTGCTGTTGAAGCCAGAGAAACACATTGCAGAGCTCCAGAAGGAAGCACAAGTGCAACCACACATACAAAAGGAACTCTAAGACTGCAAACTGCAATGGCACATTCATATGGCCACAGCTACGAAACCAGCTTGGGGGCATCTATACAGAACGGATGTAATGAGCTCCTAGGAAATCTGCTGTGCCTCTACATTTCATTTGGTGCACTGATAAATTGCCATTCTTCTCCTAACAACAACCTTTGATTTTGTTTTAAAGCCTTTTTGCAGGTTGGTACTATTTCATCCAACCAAGATAAGAGAACCATTTATCTCTGTGCAGAATCTCTCTCAATTCATGTGCACAAATGTCTACCACCATGGCACTCTGTCTCATGCCATGCACAGACGACTGTTCTCTAATGAAAAAGACAGTATGTTCTCACACTAAGCATGCACAAACCAGCAAGCAGAAATACCCATAAGAACCTAACTTTAAAATACACCCACAGGAAACTGAAAAGTCAGCGCAAAAGGAACTAAGCAGGATCCAGTATCAGCTATCAAGGACAAAAGCCACATCAATGGTTAGTGTCTACACAAAACAGTCATTCTCTCATTAGGGATGGAATTCATCAAATGCATTTACATACAAGCCATATAAAACAGTGGCAACAGGAAAACAAAACAAAACAAAAAAAAAAGAGACTTCTGTCAACTGCTTAAGTCGAAGGACTTTTCATTGTAAATGATCCACCACTGCTGTCAGCTCCTCCTGTCCTCCTCAAACACAGCAAGACAGTCAGATGGCAACTCTCAGGACAGTTTCATCTTGACACCAGATCTGCTTCCTGAGCCAGGACAAAATTCARCTCCTTGCCCTGCTGCACATCAGTGGGGAAAGCAGATCAACCCCTTCTTCCTCAATTATTTCCTTTCCCAAACCATTGAGGGTCATTTAAGCAGCATCATGGGAATGTCACTAACTGCATTTCCTCAACCAACAATTAAGCTAGGTATGATCASTCAGGCGGAAAGCTCAGCTGTGGTTTCCCTAACAAACATAGTTTCTCTTTCAGTCTAATTTTCTTCCTCATTGTCAGAGCATCAGTTACATTTCTACTGAAGTCACCACTTCAGGAAAAACTCCTGAGTATTTTCTCATTGGCTGCTTTTTCTGACCAGCATACCAGATAAAACCGGCTGTATTTGGAAGATACCAACAGCTACAAGTTCTCACTAATCCCAGAAGCTTTCATGAGTAAGGCCTTTATCTCTCCCTTCCCTGCACAGGACACGAGAAACCAAGTGCCCCGAACCAGTCCAAGAACTTGGAGAACATTTCCTTTCATACRCAGAAAAGACATTTTGGGTCAGACTACATTATTATGACTGCATAAAGTACAGCTGAAATTATGCTCACTCGCTATGATTTCTGGTCAAAAATATAGGTAAGATCTAAAGATAATAACAACCCACAGCTTTTCATTAAGAAGTTCATGAGCTAGAGCATGGCAAAACCAGCACTACATCGACTCTTTAAAAAGACCAAAAAGTCCAGCAAGCTCAAGCGAGTGGGATGAAGACCTCCGTAACATCCCGGCTTTGCTGAACAGAGAAGARGAGGAAAGAAGGACAAGCGGTGTGCTGCGATTCCCATTTCAGCCCGCAGCAGCGGTGAACTCGGGGCGACGACCAAACCCCACGGCCTTCCCCCAGGCGCCAGCTCGCCCCCACCTACGGACGYGTCCCCGATACCCCCGCATCGCCACGCAGACGGTGAGGCTAAGCCCAAGCGAAAAGCCGGAGGCCGCCGTCGGGCAGGCAGAGCCGGCTCTTCCCGCTCGCCGGGAGCCCCGGCCCCTCCCGCCCCCGCCGCGGCCCTTCCGGAGCGAGCCCCGCGGCCGGCAGTGCGGGGACCCTGCCGCGGCTGTGCCAGGCCCACCGCGGGGGCTCCCGGCCGGCAGCGAGGCCGTCACCCGGGGGGCGCCCGTCTCGGCGGGGCGACCCGGCTGCGCCTGCAGCTCCCTCGCCCCGGGAGCCCGTTCCCCGTGCCAGGGGCCGAGGTGCTGAGGAGGGAAACGCCACTACCGCTGTTACCGTGGACTCCGACGGCGGCCACAAGCTCGCTCCCGCTGGCCCGCGCTGCCGCTGCACGGCGCTGGCAGCCGGAGGTGACGCGCTCCCGGGGCGGGGCGCAGTGACGCACCAAGGGACACCGGCGGCGGCGGCGGCGGCAGGAGCGGCAGGATCAGCATGGTGAGCCGGGAGCGGGCCGGGAGAGGGGGGCTGGCTGGGATCGGGTCTCTCCTCAGCTCATCGCGGCTGTGTGTCCGTGTGCTTGCAGGGGAAGCAGAAGAAGGCGCGGAAGTACGCGGTCATGAAGCGCATGATCAGCCTCCGGGATGAGCGCCTGTAAGTGTGGCTGCGCTGGGCCCGGTCCCGCGCGGGGCCCTGCAGCGTCCTCATGGCCCTCTTGAGAGAGGCGGGAGGAGGTTCCGGCCCAGGGCTCTCCGCCGCTGGCAGCCCGTGCTTATCGCTTGGCTTCACTAGTGCCTGTGTTTCWTTGCAGTAAAGAAAAGGACCGGGCAAAAGCAAAAGTGAAGAAGAAAGAGGACCCGAGCGCTATTAAAGAGCGGGAGGTGTAAGTGCTGCCGACGCTGTGGCGGGGGAGAGAAGAAAGCGGGGAGGGAGGGCCGGCCACGCTGCAGGGTGGAATTGAAGGAACTGAAGGTGCTTCTGAGCAAATYTCAGAGTAAGAAGTTGTGTCCCAAACCGAAGGATTGTGCTGGGGAGGCAGCAGRAGACCTGATGGGTCTTTCTGCTCATTATCCCCTATCGCTCTCTACAACTTTCTGAAAGGTGGTTGTAGACAGGTGGAGTTTGGTCTCTTTCTCCAGGCAACAACTGGCAGAACGAGAAGACATATTCTCAAGCTGTGCCAAGGGAGGTATAGATTGGMTATTAGAAAAAAGTGATAAAGCATTGGAATGCGCTGCCCAGGGAGATTGTGGAGTCACCATCCCTGGATGTGTTTAAAAAGAGATTGGATGTGTCACTTGGTGCCATGGTTTAGTTGAGGTGCTAGGGCATGGGTTGGACTTGAGGATCCTGAAGGTCTCTTCCAACCCTAGGCAGGGTTCTGTGATTCTGTGATTCATTCTGTGCAAGTTGTAGGATTGGACATGATGTTAAATGCAAGTAACTGATATGAATTCTTTGTCTTCCTGTCAGCCCCCAGCATCCTTCTTGCCTGTTCTTCCAGTATAATACACAGCTAGGCCCCCCTTACCATATCCTGGTTGACACTAACTTCATCAACTTCTCCATCAAGGCCAAACTGGACCTAGTGCAGTCGATGATGGATTGTCTCTATGCTAAGTGTGAGTGTCTGCACCAGCTTCTTCTGACCACATAGTGCCACAATGTGCTTGTAATGTGTTTTGTCAACCTCATGCCACTGGCTGAGAATAACAAATCTTGAAAAAAGAATATGTGCTATAGTCATGGAGCTATGGTAACCCTGGCAATGTCTCTTGTTTCAGTCAAGTAATGGTTTTAAATGCTAATCTCAGTGAAGGTAGAGTGCTAGTAATTTAAAAATCTAAAATTACCATGGCATGGCTAAACTCAGAGGTTCTACATTTCAGTATCTTGCAACATCATCAGTTGTCACTGTAAGTAATATGTTATAGAGCTCCATGATGTTTCCAGGACATGTGGGCAGTATGGAGRGGTCTAGGAATAAATACTACTTTGTTTTCATACAGGCTTTTTTTTGCATTTAGGTATTCCATGTATCACAGATTGTGTAATGGGTGAAATTGAGAAGTTAGGACAGAAGTACCGTGTGGCATTAAGGTAGGTGTTCTTCTCCATTTCTAGAACTTAATGCTTTACTATAAATAAATGAAAAAAACTTGCTTTGACCGGTGTTCTTGCACTTGAAAATGGTTAGGCAGTTGCAGAGTCCTGAACTTGGTATTATTTCTCTGGCTCTATGAGATCAGTACAATGACTACAGTTTTAGAAATTAAATGCTAGGCATGCATTCACAATATTGATCTGTAAATCTTGCACCTCCTCAGACTTTGAAAATAATGCTTTTTCCTCTTTCTCAAAAAATATTTTTTAAATTATAGAATTTCTAAAAATTAATAAAGAAGTGACCAAGGTCTTACAGACCTTTTCAGTCATACTTTGTGTTATTCCTGTATGAGTAGGTACCACATACTGATAATCTAGAGCCAGATTATTGTGTGATCTGTACAAAACTAGTCCAGTGTAGTTCATGCTCTCCACTCAAATGTATTCTTTATTTTTTATTTTGGTCTGCTGTATTGTAAAGTATATAAGGGCAAACTCTAAGCAATTTTGATTGCTCTTCAGAGAGGAGTTGAAGTGTCCCTTTTGCATAGTACAGATGATCACATACCAAAAGTTCCTGTTTTTTCCACAGATAACTTATTTCAAATTACTTTGTTTGGCAATAGCCTGACATTGTACAGATTTTGAATCCAACAAACCAGTACTAAGAAATACTTAACCTATAATAACTAGACAAATTGCATTCTTTTTTTGCAAGWCATTTCAGCTCACTTTTGTCTACCATTTACTCCATCCCTTCAGACCTTGTTTTGAGAATAATGTTCTGCATATCACAGAATGGGGTGTTCTTGTTCCTCCATACTGTGTTACTGTACTCTGGTCTGATTGCTGTGATGCTGCTTTTTATATCCCCACAGAATTGCCAAGGATCCTCGGTTTGAACGCTTGCCGTGTATGCACAAAGGAACCTACGCTGATGACTGCTTGGTGCAGAGGGTCACTCAGGTATTACCCTTTCTGACATTTTCTCTACTGTGCTAACATACTAAAAATTCCTGAACTCTCCTAATTACTGATTGACTTAAATTTCCCACAAAGTAACCATAAAATCTCACTAAGGGACAGTTTCAGTCCCTAGAACAACTTTATTTGATACAAGATACTGTCTTCCCTGAACATTGCTGTTGTATGGGACAGCATCAAGAAGCATGTAGGATGGGAAAGCTGTCAGCTTGAAAAGCTGGACAGAACTTCCAGAGACTTCTTGAGTCTATTGGACGAAGATAAGGATGTTACTAGTCTGCTGTGGAATTCTGTACAAGTCCTGATAATGCCTTGCTAAGGATGGTTAGCCTTRTGTTCAATGACCTCCCTGAACAGGAACGTTTAGTCAGCCATGACTCCTTTCTATGGGTTCGCTGGTGTTGAATCTGACTTGCAGTCTCTTTTTGCAGCACAAATGTTACATTGTGGCCACAGTGGATAAAGAGCTCAAGCGGAGAATACGAAAAATCCCTGGAGTGCCTATAATGTATATTTCCAGGCACAGGTAAGGACCTCCTGACAGRAAGGAACCCAGTCCAGAGCAATCCTTATCTGACAGGGACTCTGTCACCACATATTTCTCTCCTTCATTGTGTGTAGTGCAGGCTGCAGTAAAGAGCCTGTTGTTCGCACAGAAGTTAAACTACGGCTACTGCTGAGAAGAGATTGGTCACAGACTCGCTTTTATTGCAATCTACAYGTTCATTTGTCTTAACCTGGAATAGTTTCCTTAAGGCCAGTGTTTGCATAGATCAGTTTTGCTTAGCAGCAGCAGCAGCAGGACTACCAGGCAAATGCATTCTACAGGTTCTTGAGGAAAAGAACCTTTCTTGTTCCATATTCTATTTGGTAGCTTTGTGTATCCTCAGCTAAGAGATTGAATTTGCTTCTTAGCTAAAAACCAAAACAACTCTGAAGGATACTAGTGTAGTATGTTGGAAATGAGGAGCTTGATTGCTATAAATATGTAAAGTTTTAACTGATCTGTAACTGGAATGTGACTCAAAAGAGTTTTCTCTCAAAACACCTTTACCCCTTACTCACTCTGGCCATGAGCTTTTGGAACGGGCTGCCAAGGTGATGGAGTCCCATCCCCGGGGCTGTTAAAGAAACAAACATGGGACAAGGTGGTATTCAGTCCGAGGCTGGACTCCATGATTTTGGAGGTCTTTTTCAACCTAAATAATTCTGTGAATTATAAGTTGAATTCCTAAAGTTTTATCCTCTGTGGTGATCTACTCTTAGATCCTAAATCAGATCTTACAAAGCCACAGGGTTTTTTTCCTTCTCTTGAGATGGTGAGTTTTTGAGATGGCTAATTGCTGAGTTTAAGATGAAGAATAACAGCAACCTTATGAAGACTTTTTATTTTAGAAGCAATATTTTTCTTACTGGGGATCTGAGCTGCAGATAGAAATGCAACAAAGCTTTTTGCTGTTCAGTTTGCCTGTAAGCCCGTTGCTGCATGGGTGTCATGAATGAGTGCTTTAGTGCACTTAAAGAATCACTGGAAAARACACACTATTAAAAGCAGGTTTGAATGTAATTTGGAGCAATGTGACTTAACAGAGTTCAATGGCAAGGTTCATTCTTTTACTACATGGATGAAACATACAAAGGAGAATTGACTTATAAACACTTTAGAATGGTTTGCACAGAGAACAGGATTGCAAAGRAAGACACTCCCATTGAGTCACAAGGTTCAGAAAGGATCTTCTTGCTTTCCAAACTCCTGATGGAGTCCGGGTGCAGCTGCATACAGTCTTAGTCCCAGACCTGGTCAACAGTGTCTATCTTAATTGGATTTTCAGGCGTTCTGCTCAGGGAGAGATGCTGGTGCAGCCCACAGCAGTCCAGAAAAGCTCYAAGGGCCTCACTTAAGACCACTGCTAATAGCATCACAAGATGATTACTTTTTCTCATGCATAAATTTTACATTTTGGCCATAATCCAGATTGGTAACTACTATAGTTTCCAAAACTGGTAACAATGGTACTGTTTCACTCAGGCCACAACTCAGATAGGATTGTCAAGGGATGGCTGACAATTCATCCTTCACCGTAGCCAGGCAACAGGAGTTCCCAGTGCAGTCAGTGGTGTTCTCACCTTAGTCATGCAAGGCTTCCTGGTATGGTCAAGGGTCRCTTCACCACCCAACTCTACACAAAGGCCAAGGCCTAGCAGGAATCCCTGAGATGGTAGAGTGGCCCTGARGAGGAGGAGGAGGTGGGTGTAGAATGCACCACCACAGTGGGGAGTGCAGCAGTGTGGAGTACGTTGTCTTCATAAGTTTTTCTTCTTTCTCAGATACAATATTGAGAGGATGCCAGATGATTAYGGAGCTCCCCGATTCTAACCTGTCAAGTCATCTATGCCAGGACTGTGAGCCAGGATAAGGGTCCTTCTGATTCCAGCCTTCCTGCTTTCTTCTTTTGTTGGAACTCTGCTCATAGGACTGTGGATAACACCAAACTGACATTTTAACCTTGATTTGCTAAGAAAAAGCTATTTTGAAGAATCTGGTATTATTCATCCATCTTCTGCCTTGGTCTGATTAAGTACAGCTGGGAGAAGCATATGGGAAACAGAGGATGGCAGTGTCCAAAATGTGTCTAGCTCTACATTGGGACCATTGGAAAAAGTGATATCACCATTCTGAATTAAATATTGATGATGCAATTCTGGCTGAGAATGAAACCAGATGAGATTTTTCAAGTTTCTTACTGGTGCACCTGCAGTGGGACAGGTATTCCTYTGGGAAGCTGACTCACACCTGTTTACTCAAACATCAGAATCTTCATTCTGGACAAGAGACACAGTTGGTGGCCATCTCTGGAACAGCAGTCCAGATTTTAATTTGGAACTGATGGGTTTTTATTCAACTGCACAATGAATGAAGTTTGGTTAAGTGTCTTGCTCAGACTGCTATTTCTGTACTGGATTAGCTGGCAGCCCAGTCCTTTTGCTTACATTTAGAGGTGGTGGAGGGCAGGGCAAGGTTGGGTYGGGACAGGTCTCTCCCTTGTGTTTGTTTGGGTGCCATGCACCTCAAAGCCTTACCACTCTTGTTACATATCAGGGACAAAAAGGGAAGTGTCTTAACAGGCAAAGGTATTAATGTGGGCTGGGAGGACAGTCATTGTGGGAATAAAGCAATGGTTGCAGATAAGAGTCTTCCAGAGACCTGCAGAATTTGCTGCAGGGAAGGAATTGGTTAGAAGAGGGAGGGAAAAGAAATGGTTAGCCACATGAAGAAATGCAGGGGGGAAAGTATTTCAAAACCATAACTCTGCATTCTCATATCTTCTCCATTATTCCTTCTTTTTTAGCAATGTAATTAGCTCTTACGATCTCTGTTGTGTGGTGAGGAGAGGGTCACCAGGAGCCAACATGCCAAAGCACACTTCGTGGCCAAAATGGTGTAGTACAGGAGAACACTGAAAATTTATACTGTTAGTATGAGAACATTTCCAAACCTTAATAGAGCTATATTCTGTAGTCCTTTACAATGGTTTGGCTGCAGACGTGGCCACAAAAGCCAAAGAGCATTCTTGCCTGTATCAGAAATAGTGTGGCCAACAGGACTAGAGAAGTGATCCTCCCCCGTTCTCGGCCTGGTGAGGTCACATCTTGAGTCCTGTGTTCAGTTCTCATCAGGGCCTCTCATGACATGAAAAGACATTAAGATCCTGGAACATGTCCAGAGAAGAGCAGYGGAGCTGTGGAAGGGTCTGGAGCACAAATCTGATGAGGAGCAGCTGAGGGAGCTGGGGTTGTTTAGTCTGGAGAAAAGAAGGCTCAGGGGAGACCTTACCACTCTCTGCAACTACCTGAAAGGAGGTTGTAGCCAGGTGGGCATCAGTGTGTTCTCCCACATAACTGGTAACAGGATGAGAGGAAATGGCCTCAAGTTGTGCCAGGGGATATTGGGGAAAATTTCCTCACTGAAAGGGTGCTGCCCAGGGACATGGTGGAATCACTGTCCCTGGAAGTGTTAAAAAATAGATGAATGTGGTACTTAGAGACATGGTTTAGTGGGAGATCTGGCAGTACAGTGTTAATGGTTGGACTCGATGACCTTAGAGGTCTTTTCCAACCTTAATGATTCTATAACATGTATGTATGCTCTRTGCTGGACAGCATGCAGTGAAGATAATTTCTTGCCCTTGGGAAAAATTCCAACATCCTAGTAACTTCCTTGATAGCACCATACCTCTACAGATACTGCASAAAACTTCGGGAACACATCAGACCTACCTCTCATGCTGTCTCTTCACTTGTTGCAGGCTCACCTATTAAACATCCCTGAAATAACAGCATACTAACACTTTGAAAACTTAGCCCCTTCCAGCCTATCACTATTGAAGTTTATTTTTCCACTTCCAGCCAGGAAGAAAATTGCCCACAATGCAGAGATTTTACAGTTAGTGCATAATATATATGTTTCAAAAATACTATCCTTAGTTTTTTTCTCGCAATCCAATCCACATTTTTTAAGATAAATGATCAAGTATTGTCATGAACACTTGAAGCCCATGTTTAGTCAAGTGAGGATTGAGAAAGTTKTAGGATTCTGTAACTTCATAATAATTCTAGTTTTGAATGACTTCTTTGAGTCAATAGTTAACTGGAATTGTTCCAGTACAAATAACTTCACTTGAATTAACCTAAATGGAAGAAGACTGGCAAAGAAAGGAATGGACATTTATGATAACATTTGATAAAGATTTTTATCTTTAAAAAGTGCAGAAGAGGTCAAAGGCACAGCGCCTCATGAATTTGGGGAACATACCTGCCAGCAGAATACCTTTTGCAGAGACTTTATGAAAATATATGTATGTATCATGAAGTGTGAGCAGGAATCAAAGTAAATGTGTGCATTTAACTGAAATCTTTTATTCCTTTTACTCTGCCTTSTTTTAGCAAAAGGAGGAGGAATCTGAAATAGGTATAAGGCCATTGCTAAAGATGTATTAGGAGGCTGGGAGGCTGAGCAGCACAAAATATTGGCAGTGAGCAAACCTGKCAGGAAATTTTCATTAATTGAGTATAGTTGATAAGACAGAAAACATGGCTATTTGACCCTTGGCTCAAAGAGCTTGGTCAGAAGATAAATAGGACAGGAGAGGACTACCTAGCTTCTACAGTGCCAGGGAACCTGTGTACCAAACACTTCGTTCAGAGGAAAATATTTACTCCATGCACACAATGGCATCCCAGCATCTGATCYAAATTATACTATGTCAGATGAGGAAAGATCATTGTCAGAGGAAGGAGTTGGGCAAGGTAGAACATTTTGATGTTCCCACAAGCAAAACACTGTCAGTCCAAACCAAAAGAGAAATTCCTTCCTGATTCAGCTCTAGCAGTGGGTTTAAACCTGCACAAGATTAGATATCAAACAGATGCTTGCAGTGTTTCTTAGTAACTGGAGAACTCAGCCTCCCCGTTAACATCCTGTCTCTTGCTGTAGCCAGTTTCCATAGCTTCAGAAGACAGAACGTTCAGGAAAACCACATATAGAAAGTGAATATATGCAAAGAATGGTAGAAAATAATTTCTGTTCCTTTCTTGAGCCACCAGAAGTTTTAAGATTACTACAGCTTTACCAGATGAAGACATTTAAGCTGCCAATCCAAGATGGACACTAGTTAATTGGGGAATAACTGAAATTTGATAGTGTTTAGAAGCAGGAAGAACGAGCTATTTTAAAGAATGAACCAAGACCAACATGATGGYACTCTTTAATGTTACATACTGAATAGAATAAAAGAATAAAAATAACATATTCTGAAGAATAAGAGGGCATAATGTGAACTTAACRGGGTTGCTTTAGGACAAGGTAACAAGGGTAAAGCTAGTGTATCTTGTCTGGTGGGAGTCAACTGTACTGCAACCCAAACTAGATTTGAAAATTGGAAAAGCATCGGTCAAGTTATTTGGAAGTTACATTTTGGCTTCCACAATATAGGCTGGAAAACAATTGCCCCTGAAAGTGTTTATCTATTCCTTCCTCAGGGAAGTAGCAARTCTCTTGACAATATTGAGTAACCACAACAAACAGCAAGAATAGTGGGAGAGACCTGCCTGCAGGAAATAACGATTAACTGATCACAAGAAAACTCACTTGGAGTAAATAGATCAGGAGCATAAATTAAAGGATGTTTGCAACACGAGTTCCCTATTTGGGAAGGACAGACTTTCAAAAGTCTAGTGAGTAAACTGGCCCGTAGAACTCAGGCATATAAGTGCTAAGTACCAGTACAATGAGCAGGAGATGGGGGTTAAAATCACGAATGCTTTCTGAAAGTCATTCACTGCAAGAGAAATCTAAACAGATCATGCTAAACAGAAAAGGATCAATAGCTGCTTATAGATGAAAAGAACGAAACTAAAGAATAGAAAAGGCAGTTCTRTAAGTATTAAGATAGTTTTCCTAAAGATTTGCATCTCATTTGAATTCACAATCAAATATTTTCTTGTAAATTCAGGGTGTATGTCCTCTGTGGATTTCCTGAAATTAAACAAGAAATAAATAAAAAGTCCAGCTTTTCCACAGGAGAGGACAAAACTTTTTCTCTACCTAATAATGAGGTTTTCTTGATATTTCTCCTGACTGAAAAGTCTTAGGACTTCTCCTCCACACCTGCCTTTCCCCACTGCCAGGGATTCTTGATTCAACAGGCATGAAATAGAGATTGAACATGACAAAAATTGCTMAGGTTTTCTGAGAAGGAGAGCAAGCAGTGACACACTACAGTGCTGGTGCGCTGCTGACCCAATGCCACCAGCCTTCACTGTCCAGCTACTTGAATTCACACACCCACGTGCTTCTTCCTTACCACGGCAGTTCAGCACTTGGCATTAATCATTGCTAACTGGCTACAGAATATATTTGTATGTTTAACTCATACTTGAGTGTGGGAAGAGAGAAAGGAAAAAAAATCTTTTCTTCCCCTCAAGTGCAGTCGCTTCGGAAATGTATGAAACTATTTCATATGTCCACTGCTTCATTTTTGTATCTCAAGTTTATTCACCGGCATATTCCCTGGAAACACGATCATTCATGGTATTCTAGGGATGGATCAGCGGAGATGGATCGCATCGCAGGGTTCCCGTCCCCACGCAGGGGCTGCATAACCATTTWGCCTTTGAGCGCCTTTCCCGGACCAGGTTCACCGGGACCTGTGGCCGTGTTATGTCATACTTCAACCGCTACAACTGATCGCCTCTGCCCTCGCTCCTCCGGTGACCGGCCCCGGGTTTGCCGTGGGTGCAGAGGCACAGCGACACCGCCAGTGAGCCACAGCCGCTGCTGGCTGCGGGGACAGGCAACAGGAACACGGCCGCCCCGGGGTGACCCAGAGCACCGGCGCCACCGCCCCAGGGACACCATGGCRCGTGGGAGCGCCGGGCTCGCCATACACAGCCTAGCTTGTGCTACACACAGCGGAGGCCTTCGCGTCGGGCTCCCCTCTGTCGCCTGCCCCGTCCCGTCCCTTGTCCCGGGCGGGCCGTGGTGCTCCGGGCTCRCCTCCGCCCTCGGCCCGGCGCTGGAGGCAGATGCCCGCCAGGCGGCGCTGCCGGCGCGGCAATCCGCCCAGCGAGGCGCTCTGGCGCGACGCTCGCGCTCGACTGCCCTGCGGGCCGGGGCCTCCCCGCGCAGGCGCTGTGCGCCGCCCGCCGCCGCCGCCGCGGCCTGTGTCCGCTCCGCGCTCCGCCATGTACCCGGCCTGGGGCTTGTACGGGGCGGCCGGGCACTACCCGCCGCCCCCCACCTCCATCCCGCCCCCGCCGCTGCCCATCCCACCCCCCAGCGTGCCGCCTCCCGCCGTGCCGCCGATGCCGCTGCCCAGCTACCCGCCGCCGGGGCCCGCGCCCCCCGCCGCCGCGCCGCCGCCCGCCGGTTCCTCGGGGTTCCTGAGCCTGCAGGAGCAGCACCTGGCCCAGCTGCAGCAGCTCCAGCAGATGCACCAGAAGCAGCTGCAGTCCGTACTCCTGGGCCCGCCGCCGCCGCCGGGGCCGCCCCCGCCGGGGCTGCCGCCGCCGCCGCTGCCCGGCTCCTTCACCGACTGGCAGCAGCAGCCGCCGGTGCCGCCGGTGCCGCCGCCGGTCCGCAGCTACCAGAAACAGTATGCCCACCGCGAGCCGCCGCCCCGCAAGCCCCCCTCCGCGGCCCGGGACCGCGACGGGCAGGAGCCGCCGGCTGGGCACGGTGACTGGGGCGAGCCGGTGCCCGCCGAGTCGGTGCCCATGGACATGGAGCTGTCCTCGCCGCCGCAGTCCCCGCAGCCCGCCGCCCAGCCCTACCTGCCCGCCGCCCAGCCCTACCTGCCGCCTCCCCAGGCCGAGCCCTACCTGCCCCGGGGACAGCCCTCCCAGCCGCCCCCCTCCTTTTCCGAGCCCCCTCCCTCTTACCTGGAGCCCCCGCCGGCCACCGCCTCTCAGCCCTACCTGCCGCCTCCTGCCCAGGGCTACATGGCGCACCCCCAGCCCTACCTGCTCTCCTCCCAGGCCTCTCCTTCCCAGCCCGCGCAGCCCGCCTTGGCCCCCTCCATCCCTCCCCCGGCCAAGCCATCGCAGGCTCATTTCCCCCCGCCCCAGCCGTCCTTGCCCCCGCCTGTCGCTGCCCAGCCGGAGGCCGCGCAAGGTGCCGCCAAGGAGGGCGGTGGCACGGAGCAGCCGGACCCCTCCACCATGACTCCCCAGGTAAGGCGGCCCGGCTGGCAGCAGGGAGTCGCCAGGACAGCAGCGGTGATGAGCCGCTGGCGAGTACGGAGTGTTGCAAAGTTCCCCGAGTAAGGGCAGTTAATAAACACCCCGTATTTGCATAATGTGTAAAGGGTTTGGACACAACCATTATTGTCTAGTATGACACAGCTCAGGGGAAGCTGCTTTATCCAGCGGACGTGGTTGGGATGGAGCAAATTKTTATTTCTCGAGAGCAATTGAGTTGTTCAGGGAAAGGTGTAAATCCTGGCTTTTATTTTCTTGAGCATATGTTGGTCTCTGGAAGATGTGTTCCAAAGTACAGCACGTAGGCAACCTGCACCTAACCCCTGTTGGCTTTGTCTGGCCTGTTGTGAGATGCAGCAATCCGTTGCTTCTTGCACACTGTGGGATGCATGTCACTTGTCTTCAGTGATTTATGTAGTTTTCTTAAGGGGTTGAGTTTCGGTTGTCTGCCTGATCAGTGTAAAATTGTGACTATTTTAATCTTATCACACATAGTTAAAACTGCAAAATTGTTTCCGTTATAGTACATACTTGCCCTCTACTTAGACTTATCCACATTTTGTGCTACATGTGCTTGATCTTCTAGTATAAAATTAGATTGGGCATTGGAGGGAAATGTTCTGACATGCCTTTTCACTTTTGAGGTGAAAAACGTTAATGCTGTGTGCTTTTTAAGTGTACACTAGGGCCAAAATACCAGCAAAATGTTTGTATGCTTCACTTCCTAAATGAGACTGTTTCCAGTGAATTTGATGGAGCCATTCATCTGCATTGTCAGGGACAATCCAGTGGCTTAAGGTTAAGCATGCACAGCAAAGCACATGTGTTGAGGCCCTCAACTATGTACATGGGTCAGGCAGATTGACTGAGGCTTCTGCATGAGTTGTCTTACAGAGATCCACCTGCAAGAACAAAATTGAAGTGCATGCTTTAAAATTTCTTTATTTAATTCTGTTTTTTTGACAAATTGGTATTAGGATTTTCATTTGAAGCTAAACTTGCAAAAATTCTATTGTGTCACATTAAAGTCACTGACACTTTAAATKTGTTAATTGCTGGGACATATTTTTAATTGTATCTATGGAAATGTCATTTTTACATTGGTACCATATAACTAATTACTCCCTGGCAAAATAGTTTGTTTCATTTAATTTTATAAAGGTTTTGTACAGTACTAATTAATTTTTTACAGCGATAGCAACAGGACTTAATTTTTTAATGATAAAACTAAAACCACAAAAAATCACATGTGGAAAGTGGTGGTAATTTGATATTGAGGCAGCTTGCTGACTTCTTAAGTTATTGAGCTCAATAATAGAACAATAAACACTCTCCATAAGAGTTGCAAGTAATGCATTATTGTGGTGTACATGGAAGCAGCAGAGTACTGCTGAAGTTTACGTTGTCTGGTTTATGAGTGTTTATATAGGAAGATTCTATCTTGAGTAGTTTGCTTGCTCATTCACAATTCAGTATTAATTCAAAAGGAATATGATACTTTTCTGGACATAAATTTATTATAACAGTTTATATCTATAACACATAAATATAAAGATTTTGGTCATCTTAGGCTTGGATTTGGAATAACAAGTTTTTACACAATAGAAATAGGAGAAGCCAAGTGTAGTGATGCTTTCTTGTTAATAATCTGAAAAGCTGAGTAACAAAACAGTGTAATTTATCATTTGGAGTGTCCTATTAAGCCRTTGTTTAAACTGGCAATTGAAAACAATTCTTTCTGTTCTCATCCCACAGTAGCAGTGGCTGCAGACATATAGATCAGTGTTTTTCTCTTAACTTAGAAAATATTATGCAATCTGCCATGAGTGGTGTTTTTATTATTTTCTTTTCCTGTGTAAAATACTGTTCTTTGCCTTGACAGTATTGTGAGTTTAGTGTAGTTTCTTCCATGGGTGTCTRGCTGGATTAAATTGCTGGGTTCTTGTCAAGTCCATTTAAAATATCTGTGGGATTTCCTTAATGTTCCATCTGATACTTGGGTAATGTATGCTGCTATTTGTTTGCAGTATCACAGAATGGGTAAAGTTGGAAGGGACCACAGTGGTTTATCTTAACCTCCTACTCAAGCAGGGTCATCTCAGAGCACATAGCRCAGGGTTGTGTCCAAACAGCTCAAGARTATCTTCAGTGAGGGAGACTCCACAACYTCTCAGGGCGACCTGTTACAGTCAGTTCTCAGTCACCTGTAGAGTAAACAAGTTCTTTCTCATATTCATGTGGAACAGTGCCTGTTGCGCCTTATCCTGTTCTTGGCACAACTGAGAAGAGCCTGGATCCTTCATCTTGACATCCTCCCTTCAGATGCTTGTGTACATTGATGAGGTCCCCTCTCAGTTGTCCCTTCTCAAGGCTGAACAGGCCCAACTTCCCCAGCCTGTCCTGATTAGAGAGAGATTCTCCAGTCCCTGAATCATCTTTGTTGCCCTCCAATGGACCTGTTCCAGGAGCTCCATGTCTCTCTTGTCCTGAGGAGCCCCAGAACTGGACAGAGCACTCCAGATACGGCCTCACTGTGTCTGAGTAAAGGGGCAGGATCACCTCCCTGAACCTGCTGGCAATGCTCTTCCTACTGCAAGTATCTGTGGGTACATCTGTACCCATAAATATGCATTTATCTACATCTATTAAAGCTACCTTAGCTTTACGACCTCACCATTTAGCAGGCTGCTGTGCTCTTTAAACAGCCCCTTCAATTTATAAAGGATGGTAAACCATTTTTTTGCAATTTTACCCGGAAAGGACCTAGGGTMCTCCCACATAGATGTGTTATGTTATGGCCCAGGGCCACCTAAATGAACATTGGAGTAATCTTTCAGTGTGGGCTTTGCATTAACATGTTTGGTGGTATGTCCTGTGGTCAGGAGCTGATAGTGATGGTTTCAGTGTTCCTGTAAAATATCCCAAGCTTAGTCTCTTGGTCAGCCAAAAATGGAAAAAGACCTATTTTGATGCTGTTATTTTCCTTGGGCTTATGGATTATAACTGGATTTGAAGAATGACAAGTCCAGTTAAATGACAAGTCGTTGTGAGGAGGTAAGCACTCAAATAACTGAACTCTTCATCATCAAGAATTTTCTACRCTAGCACTTCTGTTTTGCTCTAAGATGTAAAAATCTACCTTTCCACTTTTCTCGTGCTTTTCAGATAGAAMCTGTAATAGTTGTGTCACTGACTTACCTGCTGAAAAAAGTAGGTAACAATGTTATCATAGCTCTGAGAAACCCTCTATTGGCTCTGAGTTCTAGCCCTTTGTACAGTTGGTGGAACAAGGAGGAAACAAAATTGATCTGTGGAGACAACAATTTAGTGGCAGTAGAACATGTGCTCACCCATCATAGCATCTAGCACCATGATGGCAAATCACCTTGTAGTGCCTTTTGAGATGGATATTGGATCAGGTTTTGGATAGCTGGGAAAGTATGTTTCTCCCTTGAGTTGCACTTATTTCAGCATGTTGTTGAAGTTTTCTGACAGAGTCCATGCTGAAGTGTGAATGCACATCTTCCACCCAAAACTATGGCAGCTCTTCAGAGATATACTCTTGTTAAAARGATTAATGGCAGGAATAACTGCACAATCAATTTAAAGTCTGTGAAGCAGTCTCTCCTTTCATTGACCTAATTCCCAAGTTACAGAAATATTTTTTAAAAAGTACAACTCTACGTTTTGTGTTTGCTACCAGTAAAAAAGACAAACTGATTCCTGATATGAGCATGACATAGGTTTCTAGAGGAAAGTTACACTTCTTTTAAACCTGTTTTAAGATAGGCAGAGTGATTCACTTGTGAGAAATCTCCTCAGACAGCACTTACTGCTTTAATGTTGTCACACTTATTTTAAAATGTCTGCATCTTTTGGAATCATCTGTTTCTCACTGGGCTTTATATACGTGTTTTTTCTTAGTTGTGCATGCTTGGATGGAAAGGAAGAACAGACAATATAAAAGATGGACATCAGTCACAGATTCTCAGAGGTGATAGAGTTGAAAGCACAAGAATGGTTGCACTAGGTTAAACCAAAAAGTACAGTATTTTATCATTCTGTTTTTGACAGTGACTAAAAGCAAATGGAAAGAGAACAACTTAAAAATCAAATGTATAGCAATACTTCCCTAAGATATAGGAGCTGCCTAATCTGTAAACGGTGTATTTATTTTTAAAATATGTAGATTTTTCTTTTATGAGCATGTGGGGCTGTGTCTTGAAGCCACAAAATTTTAGCCCTTGGAGAGTTCTGTAGCAGTGATTCCAGTGGCACAAGACCGTGTCAGGTGAAGAGCAGCTTCCCACATATGTCTTTCTATTAATTTGGTGTCTGATATTTCTCAGAAGAGATACAGAACTATGGGTACTTACTCAGGTCTTTTTAACTACTACTTAAGTGTGGAGATAGTTATCTTTAGTCCTTTCTTCTTTATCTTAGTGTCAGCTTACTTACTTTTTAAAGCTATTGTCATCTGTCTTGAGTACTCTTAATTCTACCGTGAAATATTTAACACTGAAAGTTTATTATTTCTTAAATGGGTAATTTTTTGGGTGCAACCTTATGTACTTCCCTCTTCAGCTATTGAATGAATCAGAATTAATGAGAATTCAGATGACATGTAATTCTCACTGTACACTGGTTCTGATTGTTCTTTTCTCTTTCCATAACTTTATTTAAACATCTTTACCACAATTTCTCAGCTGTCATTTTCAACCTACTTGATGTCTCTGTTCACCTCTCATGAAGTGTTCTTTGTTCATCCTCTTTATCTCTTCTGTACATTTCCTCCTTTATCGCTTTACTGCTCACTTACTCCTATTCACCATCTTCCCTTCATTTTATCTTTTTTAGTCTCATAATAAGTACCTGTAGTTCTTAGATATCAAAAGCTCTAAAAACAATATGGTACTTATAGCATGTCTGTAGTAATTTTGCTTATTATTCCCTGTGCTCCAGATTTTTGTTAGCCTACAGTTATAGAATAGTGAGCTAGCTGAGGTTAAAAGTAAGTTCTGTTGTGGGTTCTATGCATCACGTAGTGGTTTCTGAATTTTGATTTGATCTTCTGACTCCATTGCAATACTGTTACTGAAGAAGTAAGTTTTTCCTCAAAACAGTTTTAAAAACTTCTATGGTATGACTCTAGTGACTGTCATTATTTTCCATTGTTTTTCTTGTGAAAACTGTCTTAGAAAATTTACGTCTTATTACAGGAACAGCAGCAATACTGGTACCAGCAGCACCTGCTTAGCCTGCAGCAAAGGGCAAAAGCCCACGCTCAGGGACAGCAGCAGATGAAAAGTCCAGTACTGAAGGATGAGCAGAGAGCAAAGTCTGAAGAAGGGAAAATTAGTGCTTCAGGTCAGCAGTCTGAACCTCCTCCCCTTAATGAATCCCTGCCTYCAGCATCCAAAGAAGATGAGTCTTCTCTTACATCCACTGAAACTCAGGTAGGCTTTGTAAAGCAATGCCACTCCATTTGTATCCTAGACAGGCCAAAACCCTAGGAAAATTAATGCCATCAAATTTTCATGTATACTTTGTAATAATAACAAAATATTCTGAAGCAGTCCTTAAAAAAAACATTTGCTAAAGCTGCACCAATTAGAAAATAGACTTCTTGTATACAGAATTGTATGTTCACCCACACATGCACCAAGCAAGTCTGAGCTGACTCCCCCACGCCTTCTGCRGCATTGTCATCTTTGTCTGCGAGAACACTTCATGATACCAAAGTGCAAAATCAGGTACTCAATAGTTGAGGAATGCAATGTTAAGATACTATTTCTTAATTTCTCTCTGGCAGTTTGTGAGTTCTGGCTCCCCTTCTCTCTGTGTGTTAGAGTTGTTCTGAAAGCCAAGAATTTTGCGCAGAGATTTATTTGTCAGCATGCTTAATAACAGTTACTGCATAAGAGATGGAGATCATGATTGATGTTTGAACAGTAGGGTAGTACATTACCCTGCAGTATGTGGTCCACTTTAACTTTCAGCATGCAGATTCCTACAAAGTGGCAAAAATAATGCACTTGGTGTAATTTTACCTAATCTTGAAACACCACTGTTTCTCATTATGTTTGCTGTGAGCGACAGGTAACAGATTTTCATTAATCTCTTTCCTGTGGATAGTTTCTTTATGTATGAATAACATCATACATTTGTATGATGTTATTCAAGTAATTGTCATCAATTGTTTGTTGTTGTTATACAAGTAATTGTCATCAGCCTAACCTTTAGATTAGACTGTTCACATTAAGAAAAGGTGAGATAAAAATCGGCCTTCCAGAATCTGTGGGTGGCTGGAATACTGAAATAGTGTTAAAGTAAGGAACTATGAGGAAGTTCCTGTAAAATGTGTAGTGACCAAGTGCATTTCTTCTCTGACAGAAGCAACTTTCTGTTATTTATAATATTTGCCTTTTTCTCTAGCTCAATATTGAACCTCCTGATGATCCTGAGGAAGATTTGAGATTGCAGCAATTGCAAGCGGCGGCAGCTCAATGGCAGCAGCACCCCCATCATCGTGTTGGATTTCAGTATCAGAGAATAATGCAGAAGCATGCTCAGCTGCAGCAGATAGTACAGCAATATCAACAGATCATGCAACAGCCTCCACACTTAGAGGTGAGACATTAAGGAGGTTGTGTTTGATATACATCCTGTGCGACCCAGCACTCACGGTCTGCTGAAAAATATGTAGTTGAGTAATTTGTGATGATTGGCTCATTTGTCTAGCTATTTTTTCTGCTTGGGTAGGAGTTTATATCCACTTCCCCCACTGTCACTCAACTTCAGAAAAAAGAATTGACAGATGATGATGAACCTTCAGTAGGATGAGAAATACAAGACTTGACACTTCTCGTAAGATTTTTTAGACATACCTGGGTGATACAGGAGCAAAGCTGAACACGTTATTGAATTTATTCGGCTTTAAAATGTTTTGCCACTGGAGAAGCAATTGAAAGAGGTCAGGTAAACAGATGATTGCACAGAGTGATTTGGAAGCTACTCTTTTTTACAAAAGTAAATACACACAATGATAAATATAGATGCCAAAAAGAGTAATGTAGTAAATGTAATTAAGAAAATCACTGTCTCACATTGTTTTTAACTCAAGTAATCAGTTGCAACCAGTGCTGCAACCTTAAGCTTTTAAGTAGAAGTTGATTACTCTACTAGAGAGTTCAGTCAGCTTTTACTGGGTTGGTAGAGTTCATACATTAAGTATTTCTTTGTAGTTTGGGCTGTCTGCTTTTCTTTAAAAAAAAATCTCTTCAGGTAAACCTTAAAAATCTCAGGCAAAATCAAACCATGAATATTATGATAKCCACATATAATGAAAGGCAGAACTCCTTGAAAGAATCTTCGTTGTGCAAATGAGAAAATCTGGCAAAGGCTTAGAGAAAAATAATTGCAGACAGCTGAGGCAATTCTGAGCAGGTTAATAGCAAAAACTGAAATCTTGAGAAATAGCCACATAGTGTATACATGTGAAAATTGATTTGGGTTTGCCATTTTGAGGATCCAGTAATAATACTGTTTATRCAGATTATATAGACGTAGTATATAGTCATAAAATGTATAAATTTTTCCAGTGACTTTAGATGTCACAGTTGGTGTTTGCTTTTGTTTCAGAGTAGTTCTTCCTCAAGCTTCTGGCCAAGTCAGAAATTGTGATATTACAAGTGATATTGAAATATGTGGCTCTGAGAGTAACTTGACTATCTAAGGTATTTTGAACCTATTCTTGTCATCTCATTGCAGACAATGTCAGTGGACATGCAGCTGCGACATTACGAGGCACAGCAAAAACAATTCCAACAGCTTTATAAAGATTGGGAGCGATCAATGAATCAACAGTGGCAGCATCAGCTTCAAACCTACCCTCACAAAGACCAGCTTCAAGAATATGAAAAACAGTGGAAAGCATGGGATGAACAGATGAAGGTCACTCAGTCCCATCTACAGGAAAAAGTGACCTCACTCCAAAATCTGAAGAATCARTATCCTGCAAATGCTTCGCTGCCACCTCCATTTATCCCATATTCCCAAACTGGTCAAGGTGGCATTCCTATTATGCCTCCAACCTTACCTTCAACTACACCTCCCCTGGTTCCCCCACCTCTCTCTTCTGTTTCTCAGTTATCCAATTCCTCTGTCCCTTCAGGATCCAGTTCTCAAAGCAGTCAAGCTCCTGRAACACCAAGGCCAGCTCTCCTTCCCACCCCTGGTACCTATCCATCAAAAATAGCTAGTTCAACTAGCTATTCACCTTACCATTCTCAAGTAGGTTCATCCTTTGGCTCATCAGACCATGGGAAGTCTCATCTTAGTAAACAAACTGTATCTATTTCATCTGAACAGCAGTGTGGGGAACTGAAGGGCACTTCTGCAGTGTCTTCAACACACATGCCTACTGTGCAGGATAAACCAGTGAGGTCAGGTGGACTGCTTCCTGATCCTCCTAGATCAGCACGTTTTGAAGGCCCCAGAGGCCCTAGGTAAGAATGTTTTTGTTTATTGATGCATATTCCAGGCTACAAGATTAAAGTGATTTATTAAGAAATGAAACATACATCTTATTCTCAAATCTTAGGAGGTTGTGTGAAGTGTGTACTTGTACAGCGGAGGTTTTGTTTTTAACACATGTTCACCACACTCTCTGTATTTGTATTTATAAAACAAGAATATATAGATGACTTTCACCTGAACATTATTTAGAGTAGATGGAACTTTTTTCAGGGGGTGCTGCACCCTTTTCATTCCCAGAGACACAATACTCCTTTGAAAATAGGAAAGCTGTTGTAAATGTTCTGTGTGTTTTTGCTGATTTTATACCTGCTATATGATTTAATCCAAGATCTTGTTTTTTGAATGTTTTTCTTTAATGCATGATATCAGGTTGCAAAAATGATGTCTGTTCTGTCTGGCCATTAATTCGAGGTGGGTTGGTGTGATGTCCACTGAATCAAAGGACAGCAGCGTTATGTTTAATTGTTTCTATCCTTGCATACTCTGCTGGACTTTACACTAATATCATCATGTTTTTTTCCCTTCTCTTTGCTTCCAAAGTGATCAATCATAAATAATAATTTGTGGATTGCTAGCAATGTACATTTGCATGAGCGTACAATGTACATTAGCAATGAACTATATAAAGGAATAATCGTCTACTTCCGGATGGTTTTTAAAAAGTGTTGTTTGTATTCCTGGGGATTTGTTGGATGTACAGTTCCAAACAGACCATTTCCATGACTTGCTAGTAGTGCGCATCTTTTATGTGTGTTGGTTTAGAGCTCAGTGATRTGCAATGATAGGCACAGGATGCAGTTGTCTTTCTGGGCTGTRAGCACACATTTTTGTTCACATCCAGCTTTTCATCCACCAGCACCCCCAAGTCCTTCTTGGCAGGGCTGCTCTCGATCTGTTTTTAGCCCAGCTTGTATTGAAACCAGGGGCTGCCCTGACCTACATGCAGGACCTTGTACTTGGCCATAAGATGTTCCCATGGGCCTACTTCTCGAACTTTTCCAGGTACCTCTAGATGACATCCCATCCATCAGGCATGTAATCCACACCACTCAGCTTGGTGTCATCTGCAAACTTGCTAAAGGTGCACTCAGTGCCACTKTGTATGTCACTGATGAAGATATGAAACASTGCTCATTCCAGTGGAGATGTCTGAGAGACACCACTTGTCACTGATCTCCATCTGGACATTGAGCCATTGTCCTCTACCTTCTAGATGTGACCATCCAGCCAATTCCTCATCCACCAAATAGTCCCATCCATTAAATCCATACCTCTCCAATTTAGAGAGATGGATGTTGTGGGGTCCATAACAAAGGCCCGGATAGATGGCGTCCATATCTCTTCCTTTACCCACTAGTCACTCCTTCATAGAAGGTCGCTGTGCTGGGCAAGCAGGAGTTGCCTTTGGTGAAGCCATGTTGGCTGTCTCCAATGACCTCCTTGTCCTCCATGTCCCTTAGCGTAACTTCTAGGATGATCTTCCCAGACACAGAAGTGAGACTCATGGATCAGTAGTTTCCAGGGTCCTTCTTCCTAGCCTTTTAAAAATGGGTGCAATGTTTCCCTTTTCCCAGTCAGCAGGCACTTCACCTGACTCACAGTTTTCGAGATACAATGGAGAGTGGTTTGGCAAATACAGTAGCAAGTTCCTTSAGTGTTCTGGGTTCCATCTCATCAGGTCCCATAGACTTACATATATTCAGGTATTTCAGGTCATCATGAACCTAATCTTCTCTTGTTATGGGAGTGACTTTGCAACCCATAGTCCCCGTCTTTCAGTCCAACTGCTCAAGAGGCATAGGGTTTTCAGTGAAGACTGAGGCAAAASTTGTTGTGTGTCTGAACCTTTTCCTCATGCATTGTTACCAGTTGGCCAGTTTTGTTTGTCTGTGGGGTACACTCTCCTGGACCTTTCTTTTCTGGCTGACATACTTATAGAAGCTCTTCTTGGAACTCTTTGCATCCCTTGCAAAATTCAACTTYAGCCATACTTTGGCCATCCTGACCCACACAGTGATGTACAACTGTGAATCGCAAACATCTTAACTACTTGACTTCAGGCATGAGTTCTCTATTTTGTCYAGAATTAATCTATAGTATTTTAATATGGCATGTTCATTTGAATAAAATTTCTGTTTTGTCATCTATAGATTTGATGGACCTCGAGGAAGAGGATATGACAAATTTGAAGGCTCGAGACAGAGAGGACCTCGTTTTGACTCCCAGCGCTCAGAAGGATACAGGTCACGTTTTGACCGACAAAATACAGATGGACAGTCTTCAAGATGGGGGTCTATCCCACGAGGACCAGCAGGACAGTTTTACACAACAAATGCATCACATGGACACGGTTCCCGACCTAGTGGTCCACGGTGGATGGGGCCCAGGCCTCATTTGGGACAGCAGCAGCAGCAGGCACAGACAGACTCACAGTCAGAAAGCAAAGAACCTTTTACAGACACAGCTGGTGATCAGCAGCCTGTAAACAGAACAGAGTCTACTCCTGACACACAGAGTGCAGGTCCCATTGAGCCAAATGAGGACCTGACAGACTCTCAACAGGAACCATCCAAATCTGAAATCAAAGAACCTAGTTCAGACCCTCCTAAAAAGTGGACATGGAGTTCACATGATCCTAACCAGCAAGTAGAAGAGACAAAGGCACCCACCCCACCTACTCAGAACCAGAATACAGTAACCCCTGTAACAGGAAATCAGGATTTAGATTCACCAGATGGCCAGCTGACTGCTTCAGATACTACCCAGGGTCTGCCTGGACCAGAAAACAGAGGGAAGGGGCCATTTATGCATGAAGATAGAGGAAAGGGACCAGGAAGCAGAGGAAGGGGCCGTGGCAGAGGGCAGGGGGATAGCCGTGGCTGGGGCATGGGCCGTGGAAGGGGGATGGGAAGGATGGATGGTGGCCGGGGAATGGGAAGGATGGATGGTGGCTGGGGAATGGGCAGGATGGATGATGGCCATGGCCGGGGAATGGGCAGGATGGATGATGGCCATGGTAGAGGATATGTATACAGAGGCAGAGGGCAGGCTAGGCAGGCATCCATCCGTGGCAGGGGAATGTTCAGAAGAGCTGGCAGCAGGGAGAGGGTGCCAGATWCTCAGTCAGGCAGCAGGGAGAGGATGCCAGATGGACAGTCAGGCAACCGAGAGAGGGGAATGGGTGGACGGTCAGATAGCCATGAGAGGGCATTCTCTAACCGAGACAGAGAGATACCTGGACACACAGGCAGCTGGGATRGGGGACGGGCAGGAAGCCGGGAGAGAGGCCCAGTCAGGAGGGCCTGTAGCCGGGAAAGAGAGCCCATGCGAGGGGCAGGTAGCCGGGAGAGGGAGCCCATGCGGAGGGCAGGTAGCCGGGAAAGGGTCCCCGTCAGGCGGGCAGGGAGCCGGGAGAGGGTCCCTGTCAGGCGGGCAGGAAGCCGCGAGAGGGACCTGGTCAGGCAGGCGGGTAGCCGGGAGAGGTGTCCCATCAGGAGGGGAGATAGCCATGAGAGGGAGGCAGGAAGATCTGAAACAGGCAGTATGGGTAAACCCATTCACGTAGGAGATGACCCTGACAAATTGCCATCATACCATCGAGATGAAACATTCAGGGGTTCTTGGGGTCATGAAGATGATGCAATGCAAGAGGAATTTCCTYTAGATAGTCAAGATGACCCATCTTTGGAGCATGAGCAATTGGATGACTGGGAAAGAGAACAGTACTGGAGAGATCACAACTCTGATTATCAGGATGATTCTGTAGAAGCATATGACAGAGATGACAGGTTGCAATCCCACCATTCACTGCCTCCATTATCTCCTCTACCACCACTACCTCCTTTATCATCTGATCATGACAGACGAGATTCATGGTGGGATGACTGGAAAAGGCCAAGAGAAAGGGAATTAGAGAGAGATCTAGATAGAACTGGAAGATCCTCAGATGTTTATGATCAAGATTTAGACAGAGAATGGGATAGAGATTGGGACATGAGACCTATGGATGACAGAGAAATGGGAAATCGTGACCTGGATATCCCCCCTCTGCCACCATTACCACCTCTTCCACCTCTGGACAGATATCGTGAAGATAGGTGGAGGGATGATAGAAACAGAGATCATTATGACCGAGATCTCCGAGACAGGGGGGAGCTTAGGATTCGAGAGTATCCAGAGAGATATGACACCTGGCGGGAGAAGCAGGACTACCCTCCTGAAAGGACTGACTGGGAGAGGGAACGGTTGTCAGATAGGTGGTATCCAGATGATGGAGAGAGACTGCGGTCTTTGGATGACCACTCAGATTCATCCCTTCCTCCTCCCTCACATTCCTCTGATATGCTGGGAGCAGATTCAAACCTGGACTCTGACCAGTCCTTGGGAGGAGTGATGGTCCTAAGCCAAAGACAACATGAGATAATTCTGAAGGCTGCCCAGGAGCTCAAAATGCTTCGGTGAGTTGCCTGATTCTGTGACTTTGAATAAGAATCCCATTCTGTGGGATCCATTTGAATTGATGCAAGTAATGGTTTCATTTCTTTCACCCACAGCATGATAGTAGGAMCTCATGTGAAACAAGTGATTTGGAGTACCTTTATCACATGTTTTGCAGATGCACTTTTATTCTTAAATAGATTATTATCCTTTTCCACATGAATATGGCATTCCCTGTATATCACTTTACAGGAAGAGATCTGTTCCATCGCCTGACCAATCTTTTTGTTATCCTCTAATTAACTTGTGGAGAATTGCTTTTCAGTCTTTTTGGTAGTGTCAAATTAGCTAAATAATTGTGTTTTAATACTTGCCCCTCAAGACATACATTAATGTGGTTAAGACCTGTTTAATTCTTTTGGATACTGCTTGCTTTGTAGTTAAAACATAGGTGGCTTTTTGTTTGGTTTTTTTTTTTTTTTACAATGCTTCTTTATTTGAGTATTTTCTTTTAGTTTTGTCAGTGAACAATTTCGTCAGACAAATTTGGTTGATCATAAGTTCTGAGAATCAGCATAAAATGAGTGATATGACAATTAGGAGCATATGAATGTCAGAGTTCATCAAGACCACATTTTTAGAAAGCAGCTACTAGACTTCCTAAGGCTTTAATAGGTGTTTATTATGAAATTAGTAATAGAGAAACTAGGCTGTATGAGGCTTTGAACAACCTAATCTAGTGAAGTGGGGTTGGAACTACGTGATTTTTGAGGTCCCTTCATCCCGAACAAATTCATGATAGAGATATTTTGTACTTTTCTTCAGGCTGTTTTGTTTTCAGACTTGTAAGATTGCTGAGCATCTGTCCCATGTGGAAGGTCTTAGTTGTGTGCCAAAATGCAAGAAAAATAGTTTTTACAAAGGGAGAACTTTTATTCTGAATAATTCAAATCAGATTAGATTAGTTCAACAGTGTTAGTAACTGTGAAATCTGTTATAAAGCCATATTTCTAGAAGTTTGGACTAGCAGATTATTTTCAGCTTTCTGACTTTCCCATTGCCTCAGTTGACAGGCATATGTTTTGCTGTTTAATGTGACTARCTGTAAGTCAGTGGACTTAAGCTAAGGAGCATAGTTTGGGAATCTCTATGAGAGTGGATCATTTATAATGGCTGAAATATTTTAAACATAGGCACTAAAATGTTTTTATGTAAAAAGTAGTTATGTATACATCTTTCTAAGCCAGAAAAAAAAAGAGGAACTATATGCATGATACTGATTTTTAATTGAATATGAGGGTAACCTTAAAATTAGTYACTCTGGTACTTCTCATTAGGTTCTTATAGGCAGGTGATCTAAGTCTGAACAATAGGAAAAACTTTATGGAGACTATTCATTAATTTTATGGGATTTTTTTGAGCCAAGAGTCATACCAGTAGTGTGGTGCATAACTGCTTTCATCTCCAAAGGTAAAGCCTTCATCTGGCCCGGTTTTTATTATGTGTAAACCAGCATACTCTCAGCTGCAGACTGTTCTTTTTTGTGATTTAATGTAGCGCTCAGTTTACTCTTTACTTACAAAACACTGAGGATTCTTTCCTTTGAGCCAAGTTCCCCTTCTGCAGAGCACTGAACACATGCATATCTAGATAGGGTGGTTTCTGTTATGTSTTGTACAGAGGGATCCCATTCTTAGTTGTTATGTAGGAGCTACTTCAATACACAAGGTAAATTAGCACTTAAAAAACATAGGTTAAAAATGTTAACAAAAACTGAAGAGAAAGGAAATCATATTCACTAGAACTTTATAATCCAGTGGTTGTAGTATTCAGAGCTGAACTTGGTCCCCACATCTATTGTTTGTATATTAAATAGCATTTTGATATATAAACCAGAAGTTAGACTCACCGTTTCTATATATTGGAATCTCTTGTGCTTTGTTGGCCTCAATCCTGTTACCATGTGAATCAGAGCAAGTAACTGAGAGCACTTACGTATGCATTTCCAAGGGATTTCTAGCATGGCGAAGGTCTTGACAGAAAATCCAGCTTTGCTTCTTACTGTCCAAGTGGAGTGGTTCTGGAAAAGCACAAAAGCATAACTGCGTGTCAGGAAACTTGTGATCAAAAAGCATGCAGCTAATACACTAAATGCCTCCACTGGTTAGGTAGATGTGAAACAGGCATTTCTGGATCACAGCATTGCCCATGTGAAGCCTACAAGCCTACACTGTCCTTTTCTTCTTTTGACTCGGCCTCTGCTGCTGTTGTAATATGTGTTTTCACCATGAGCATTGATTAACTTAACTTTTCATTTAAGCTATAGACTGATAATACTTTCTTATGATGCATGTGCAGAGAGCAGAAAGAACAGCTACAAAAGTTGAAGGAGTTCAAACCTGACATTTCCACCCAGGACTCTCCAAGAGCACAGAACACCAATGCAAGGCCAGGTGCCTTTCAGGTAAATTTGTCTTACATTAATAGCATGTTGGTAGTAATTACTGTTTATGTTGTATATGTTGAATCAGTTCCACACACTGATGGTCTAATTTCTCTGTGGCATGCCCTYCCTAGCAATCCTTACAACCTCAATAATCTTCTGTTGAGGCAAAACAACGTGGTTTTTTTGTTTTTTTTTTTACATTTTCCAAAGCCTTTTCTACTTAGTCAGTCCTCCATATCTTCTGAGTATGACCTATCAGGGATGGTAGCACATGAGGTTCAATAGTCTCGATTGCTGTGGGATAATGTGCAAAAAGAGGTGAGCTCTTCCAAAACAGGCATAAGGTTCACAGGAAGACCCTGCTCTTCATTGCTTAAGTTCTGTCAATTTGCACTGCTTTTCCTACTTTAGGAGCTATCTTCTCTTTGTAGTTGGAAAAAAAATGAGGATACGTCAATCAGAATCTTGAGATCTTTCTATGTAGCATGGGCATTAGCCTTCTGTTTGTTGTTTCTGTTGGGAATTCTTGTTACCTTCTGGAATATCATAAAGTGCATGGAAACTCACATTTGTGTAGCTCCATCCTGCTGTGATACAACTACTCCTCTACTACTTAATCTTCTGTGTAGTTCTGGAACTCTACTCAGATGCTTATATTTGAGGGTTTTGATAATTCAGAAATCAACTGAACTTCCGTGGTCATGCTAACTCAGGTTTATAAATCCTTCCTAGAACAAGTAAACAGTTTTGTTAAATGTGTATTGGAGAAGATGTCTGAGGTCATGCACAGTCTTTATTCTTCATCACATCTTAACCCCAARGTTACTTATACCAATACATTTAGCCATAAGGTGGTCTGGGTCTGTCATTTACCCAGACCAGTCTATGTTTGTCCCTCCTTCCAAAGAAGTGTTATGCAATGAATGAGGCRCTGCAAGTTTTCTTTTTGCCTAGGTGATCTCTTCCTTGTTTACAGTGTCTGCAAAGTAAAATAATAGAACTGATTTCCTACCAAGAACTTCAGGTATATTGGTGCCTTTAGGAAGTTACTTTACTCAATTTTGCTATTTTGTATCTCAGGCTACTTAATTCATATTCCTAGAGGCTTCCAAASAATTCTTTCTTGGAATTCCTGCCTCCAGATATTTCTGTTGTAACTTTGAACTGTTATTACAGAGGTCAGCTTTGTGTCCACCATTCTGTAATTTTTGTTGCACGTTGCTCATAAGGCTGCYTGTAACTTGGCATCTGTTATGATGCTGAAAAGATTTGTAACATGGGGTTTCTTGTGGATGTTTGGTTCATTGGAAGATTTGTTTTTGTTTGGTTTGTTTTTCCAGTGGGCAAGACATTTCAATGTCTTACGTTCTTTGGGTATTGTTTTCATTAAGGATTTTCCAGGTATTTCTGCTCTCTGAATTTTTCTAGTGGTTTCCACAAAGAAACTGGCCTTATCAATCCTTTTGCATATCACCAAGCTGCCCTACTTTTAGACTTTCAGCCTTCACACAGACAGCAGAAATCTTTGCAGACAGCAGGAGTCTTTGGGAACAAAACAGTAGATACATTTGAATTGAGATAGGCCTACTGGAGCTAAAATTGGTAAGGTAATTTTGAAGAAGAAAATAAGTAGTATTTAAGCCTTCAAACAGTGAGCAGACATGAAATCAGATCAGGCCACCAGTCTTTGAAAATAGTCCTCCTACCTGTAGCACCTTGATGGAGGTACTAGAAAATATATATGAGTTGATTACTGACTGCCATTGCACTTACTGACTTACAGAGGATGAGAGAAGGTTAGTTTACAGAACTACATTAAAAGTGCTTTCTGCATCTAGGTCTCTTCTCAGCTATCTTCAGAGGCACCAGTAGAAGCCCAAGCTATTAAACCTTCTCCTGCTGTTATTATAAAACCTCCCATGTTGTTCAGACAGCCCACCCCTGTGGCAAGACCTACTACACCTATGGCAAGGCCTACTACACCTATGGCAAGGCCACATGCTCCAGTTTCTACTCCAACTACAACCCCAAGTAATGATCAATCTTTAAAACCATCACCTTCTGCTGTGGAACAGGAACGCTGGGATGAGGACTCTTTCCATGGACTGTGGGACACAAATGAGGATAAAGGTGCAAATATGGAGTACGAGTTGTGTAAACATGAGTCAATGATGCCTCCACCTGTCTCCTCACCTGTGAAAGTACCTGCCATCCATACCTCCATTCCATCAGCTGTACCAGTGTCCCTTTCTCCAGTTATGCCACCAGTTCCTAAAGCACCCGTCATTCAGCAAACGGTGGATTATGGCCATGGGCGAGGTGGGTATTACRGTGTATTTGATCTGTATCAAAGAGCTAATTAGTCCTTCTGACTTATTTTTGGAAGGAGTGTTCCATGCAAAGCAGTATGCATGTTCTGCAGTTAATAAGTAGACTTGTGTACATTAACGATGTAATGCTGAGCAGTGCAGTTTTAAGAAGTCTCTAACCTCCAGCCCTGAGTTTAGTGTTTTTCTTACTGCTTTTAGAAAAAGCTATTTTGGTGTGAACTGAATAGTGTACAGCCATGGCTGTTTCCAATAAACACAAAATTATGTGTTATATTTAGATTGATATTAATACTTTCCCTTAATTCCTTTGTAGGTGAGTATGGAAATATATTGGGCTAGAAGATACTTTGGATGGTTACAGTTCTTAGGTGTGACTTAGTGATTTAAAGTGCCATGTGGCTGGTGTTTGCATTATTTATATACTGCATAATGGGTGGGAGGTACCCTCTAGCCAGAGAGGGAGACAGAGTCTAGTTCTGAAGGCCATGCACCCTGTACAGGTGGTTAAGATGAAGTAGTGAAGGACTCTGCTTTTAGTATTGAGCYAATCAAAGCTAAAATTCAATGCTAGTTTTTAAATATAATTAATCTCCCTCATATACTAAGTTTTAACTGGAGTGAAATCATTTCATAAAGAAATTCTTAAATTGTATGTTGTCATTTGAAGTGTGTTTTTTCTCTCTCTAAGCTACCATAAGAGAAGTGGAAGCCATATCTCTTCCATTAGCTAGATGTTTTACTAAAAGCTGTTTAAAAAATGTTGCTGTTATGGGACTCTCAGTTCCTTTTCTTGACATTATGGTAGTTCTGTGAGTTACTGAAACTTTCAGAGCATTTTAATGTTTATAATTTTCTGACACTGCAAGCTAACTGAACTCACCTGAAAAGGCAGAAGTCCCATTATTTAGATGGAATGATTTGCATACACATACAAACCCACTTTCACCCTTTAAAAACCATGGTGCTATTTATTTATGTAAAGCCCTTTTTGCATTATCCATTAAAAGAAACTATGGTAGGTTGATCTAGTCATTCTTAATGGCATTGACTGATTACTTTTCATGAAGAGAAAACAAAATGGAAGACATGTGTTTTAAAATGTTAATTATTCTTTTGTTTGTTTTTAACCAGATATAACCACCAGTAAAGTGGAACAGATTCCATATGGGGAGAGGGTAACCCTTCGTCCAGAACCTCTACCAGACAGGCAGACATTTCAAAAAGGTAGGGGATGCTTGGCTAGCTCTCAAAAAGTTAGTTTGCTCTTAAGGAAAGTTGAAGGCAATAAAAGTTTGTTCAAACTAAGTAACTCACGTTTGAGCTAGAGCCACTTCATTTTCTTCAGAGGTCCATAAGAGTAACAGTTTATATTGTCAAGAGGAGTAATGCMGTCAATAGCCTAGCCACTTTAAAAATTCAGTTTTGTAGCTTTTAAGTAGGATTGCATGGTATGGTTGTCTGTTACAGTTTGGAAAAGAGATAGTGTGTAATTAAGTCCATCCTAGCTCACATATCTTGTGTTTCTATATACTTTTCTTGCACTCTTGCCTGTTGCCTTTTTTTTTCCAAGATATTAGTTTGGATTTCCATGGGTTTCTCCCTTCAGAGCATCCAGGTCGCTACAACAGAGAAAGAGATCGTGAGCCTTATTTTGAGCGTCAGGGTAATTCCAACACAGATCATCGGGATTTCAAGAGAGAGCGGGAAATGCACAGAGACCGTGGTTCTGTGGACTACGAACGAGAAAGATTTGAAAAAGAGCGGCATCCTCGAGATGATAGGTACGTGATTTTGGAACGCTATTGCAATCAATACAGTTGAGGTTGTATTGTGTATCAGGCTGTCCACTTTGCCATTTTGAGGTACATGCTCCTTTTGTTCTGGAATCCATGGTGGAAATTCTAGAAATACAAAAAATACTGTTTTGACAGGGTTCTTCCTACTACACCTTCAAGAACTCAGTCTTACCGTGACAAGAAAGACCATCCGTCCTCCAGGCGAGGTGGTTTTGAGAGACCACCATATGAACGGAAGACAGATCGTCCACCATATGATCATGGGCCTTCCATGTTTGGAGGTACAGTTTTCTCAATTTTGACATCACAATAGAATGTTATGAAAAATAATGGACTTGCATAGGTGAAGATTAATTGGTAGAAGATTGATTTGCCGTATTTATTTGTTCAGAGTGTATAATTCAGGAAAATTTCTTTAGGTGATGTAATTTAGATTTGTTTCTCATTGGTGATGAGATCATAAAGGAAAAAGTTACGGAGTCTGCTAAAAACTGTCTTTGAAATAGGTTTAAGATCAGAAATTTTACTTATTTTGAGGACATGTGTGAATTTAACTTAAAATAATGAAGGTCTGTTTAAATCAGCTCAGCCGGGTATGAACATCTTAATTTTTTTATTTTACTGAACTAAGAAAATTCTTCTGTCCAAACACTGGAATTTGAAGGTGATCGTAGAAATTACCCCGAGGAAAGGATTCCTATTTCTGCTCCATCCATGCCTCGTCAGCCCCCACCTACTCCACGAGTGGAAAGGAAGCCAGAATCTAAAAATGTAGATGACATTTTAAAGCCACCAGGACGGGAGAGCAGGCCAGAGAGGGTGAGTATAYATTCTACAATCAACAGTTGGTTTCTACCATGTCTGTATTCTGATAAAATGCTGGTGGATGTAATGCATTGGGAACAAGTGTGCATTTGAGGAATCTCTGGAAATTAGCTTGGTTCCTTWGGAAATGCTTAGAGTGTTGTAGTACAGCTATTAGAAGTCATAGGASAGGTAGACTTCCTGGGAATGCTAAAAGCAACTTAGTGTGTAATATTAAGGTATTTTGGCCTCTTCTGAGGTCTTCACTTGGGTTTTTGATATTTCGGTGTAAAGAYTTGGCTTTACACAAAGTCAGATTTGGCAGTGCGCCATGTTGTATAAGAAATAACATAATTTAGGCTGTAAAATATTTAGATGTTTCATTCAGTCAAATGAATTAAATGAGTGAAACTGAACCAGATCTAGAACATCTTATGCAGCCTAAACTGCTTAATTCAAAAATTCTGAATTAAGTGGAACTACTACCATTTCTCATAGTCTGATTTCTAAAATAGATAGTGAGTGCTTGATGATATGCCAAAATATGAGCCCACTGCACATAATTCTCTAGAAGGAAATGTTTGCAAAAGAGATTCTGTTAAATGTAGTACAGTATCCTGTCTTCTTACATGATCTTTGTTTCAGATTGTGATCATCATGAGAGGATTACCCGGCAGTGGAAAGACACATGTAGCAAAACTCATCAGGGTATGTTAACAGGCACTCACTGTGTAGTGCTGCTTGTCTTTTACATGTGCTTCCTCTGCTGTTTGCTTTCTGTTGGCCTGGAATTTAAGTCTCTTACTATTTTGTGTTCCATGTGATGTGTGAATCTTCCACCACTCTTAGCAAGCAGGGGGGTGACTACTCTCTTCTTGTTTTGAGTATTGAGCAGGGAACTGCTGTTGGCCAAAAGTATTTTGAAGATTCTCTGTAGCAGAATGGAATTTTTTACAGCAAAGGTATATGTTTCTTTTTGCTTTCTTCCCAGGATAAGGAAGTAGAATGTGGAGGACCTGCACCAAGAGTGCTGAGCCTAGATGACTACTTTATCACGGAAGTGGAGAAAGAAGAGAGAGACCCAGATACAGGAAAAAAAGTTAAAAAGAAGGTACTCTTAATTCAGTTTCTTTTCCTGACAAAAAAAGAGGCATTCTGGAAAAGCACAGTGGCAATCAGAATTTCAGTCTGTGGGTTGGGAAGAGTGCAGAGATCTCTGGGCTGTTTTTCAAAAGAAGCCAGCATGACTTAGGCTGGTATGAGAGAATTCTTAAAGACTGACCTGAAAGGTATTTTTCACATACCAGTGTACCTTGTGATCATGACATTCAAGTGTTGAATATTAGCTTTTTATAGATATCCTCTTTCTTAAATGCTTTTGTCCTTGTAAAGGTGATGGAATATGAATATGAAGCTGATATGGAAGAGACCTATCGCACCAGCATGTTTAAAACTTTTAAAAAGACCTTGGATGACGGCTTCTTTCCCTTCATTATCCTTGATGCTATCAATGATAGAGTGCGACACTTTGAACAGTTTTGGAGTGCTGCAAAAACGAAGGGGTTTGAGGTAATGGAGCCTAAATAGCATTTGGACTTGCTGACAGCCATGTACAGATGTTTCTGAACTTTTGCATGGAAGATGTCTCCCACATTCGGGAAAAATGCTGTGATATACAGTGCAGGTTTTCCTTTCTTAAGGTGTACAACTGCWGAGTGTATTATGAGGTAGAAAAAGAGCTCTAAAAATTGATTTCTAATATTTAATATTGTCTTTTTCTTTCTAGGTCTATTTAGCTGAAATGAGTGCAGATAACCAGACATGTTCCAAGAGGAATATTCATGGACGCAAGCTAAAGGACATCAGCAGGGTAACTGTATATATCTGGAGTCCTATTGTACTTTTGGGCCTCCTGTTTTTTGAAAACTATAGGCTACATAATGCTTTCACTTTTCCTCTAAGAAGTACTGTTAATTATCTCATGTGGTTGATCAAAATTACTGAAGTACAGATACATCTTGTTAGTGATCAGAAACCAGATTTTCCAATTAATCTGTTAGATTTTTAGTGGTGCTTCATTTATGTTTGTGTTTTGTTAGATGTCTGAGCACTGGGAGGCAGCACCACGCCACATGATGCGCCTGGACATTCGCTCTCTGTTGCAGGATGCTGCTATCGAAGAGGTAYGAATCTCTGTGCTTGGTAAAACTACAAATCAGGTCAATGTGACTATATTGAAAATACAAAGCAGACAAAGAAATTATCACAAGGAGGCGGTTATAGTTGGCACTGTAGAAAGCCAGAATCACTGTGTCAGGGAAGTGTATTCCATTATTCTTGTCAATTACTCCAAACATGAAGGTACAGTGTTACCTTTTATCACCTTTTTGAAACTCAGGCTTAGGTATCTTTGAGCAAGAGTTGAAGTCACTTTGCTCTTAGCAACTGTTGATTACCAGTTAAAGAGATTAAAGAGAATCTTTGGACTCTTAGATGAAACGCAGCACTATTTCCAGATTACTGAATTATTTAGGTAATATTTTGAGAAAGCAGTTGGAGAAAGTAAAATAAGGAAATTAACTATTTTGAACTCAGCCTTGTTTTGAGAAATACAAATATGTGGCAGWAAATGAAGAAATAAATAACATGTAGCAGCAGGTTACAATTGCTGTAAAAGTATGCTGCCTTTTTACTCTTTTGCAGAGTGCAAAATTTGCAGTTTGCCATGACATGCAGCTTTGTGTGTCAGCTTACTGTATTGTTGCATTCTTCTTTGGCAGTTGTGTCAGGAGCTCTGGGAATAAATTAATGTGTTGATTGTATGGTCTTTGTGAATGAACCATATCTGCTTGTTGCTGTCAGAACAGCTCTTGACATGGCCATAGAAACCACTGAAGTAGACCGAGAATCTTTGCAGTTTGTCATGATAGCAAGTTATTATTAAATCTCCAAATTCTTTGCACTGGAAAATAGTAAGCTTTAAGAGGACAGCAAAAGGCTTCCCTCTAAAGTAGGCTCAGAGACCGATAGATTGAGGTTTACAAGGTTTTGCAAATTATGTAAAGAATTGTGCGTACTTGTAGAGTTTTATGTATTCCACAGTATATGCATGAGTCCTCATTAGAGCTGTGGAGCCCAGAAAGTATTGCATTARATGAGCAGGGTTAGATGTATGGCTTCAAGCATTCTTGTATTTTGTTATTTCTGTGGTTATTATTATTCTCTACTGTGATTTAAAAATATATGGAAGATAAAGGCTCTGTAGAGATATTCTATGCAGAGAGAGCCATTCCAGTGATTTGTAAATGGCAAGTTTTAAGAAYTTTTTCTGAGATTGCAAGTTTTGAAATGTGATTGTGGGGGAAGCAAGAGAAATATCTTGCTGTTACAGATCCTGGTAATACAAGGAATGCATGTAAAGGAAGAGAATGAACTATTTCTCTTTTCCCCAGAAAATCTTTGCAAAGATTATTCTTTGTCGTACTGTTGCTAGAAGGGAACCTGCTTCTGAGGAAATCCATAATGGGCGCCTTAGTCATATATATTGCATCATCATTCTTTTGAAGATGAATTCTTTCTTTTCTATTTCAATTTGGAGTCTTCTACYTTGTTAAAAAGAAAATACTTAAAAGCCAGGCAGTGGCTTGTAAGTCTGTGCATATGATTTGGAACAGGTGGAGATGGAGGATTTTGATGCAAATATTGAAGACCAGAAAGAAGAAGTCAAGAAGGACACAGCAGAGGAGGAAGAAAGTGAACTGGTAGGAGACACATCAGCCATCTCTAACAAATTGTTCATTAATGTGTCTGAGGGAGAATCTCAGTCTTACAAGTGCCAACCCATTGCCATTCTTAACACTGCGATCTTAACACACATGTTTCTAGTAGTTTTTTACTTACACATTTCTAGGAGAACTTTAATGATAAATCATATTATTTCTTCCTAATTTATTTCTAAGAATATGTGAGTATGTGCCACAAACACTATTGTCAGTGGAGCACGGTAACATGCCTTTTAGAGACATTTTAAATTGCAGTACRCTATGCTGCTGTCTTTCAGATAATCTGAGAATTACACTAAGTGGAGGGATGGGAAMAATGGGCAAAGATTAATTTAGCTTATTTCCTTTCACGTGTCTAAAGAACTTTCCTCAACTGTCACAGTATATAACAACAGTTATGAAGACTGCTTTTTCTGCCACGGTTGACTGACTTTGTTTGTCAGGTGGTATTTCCAAGGTGAGGCATTAGGTCTCTTGGATAAATAAAGGTTATAGAATTGTCCTGAGGGCTGGCTTTTYTGAGTATGTATTTCAAAGGCTACGAAAGGCTTCCTGCTGTAACTTCTTGGTATGTGTTGGAGCTGCAACTGGTCAGTGCATGATGAGTTGAACGTCGCAAATCTTGGTTCCCACAACCAAGCAGTTAAAGTTCAATAAACAGGAAGTAACCAAAAATGTCCAAGATGAGCAAAGTGCTTTTCCTTGATGGAAATTTACTGTTCCTCAGGAGTGGCAGTTTAGAAAGCAGTTGAAATACAGAATTAAAAAAAGCTTAGGAAAAGTGGATTTTAATAAACATCTGTTTTTTGCAACATGACTCATTTATTCTCTTTACTAAATTATTCTTTGGCGCAGAGTATGAGACTGCATAATGTGTGGTTAAAACATTTTAATGACACATCCACGTTTACAAGAATATGGCTCCTAGTTTCATTTCCATGAGCTGTAGCTAAAAGAGAAAGTTGTCTTTAGCTTTTGAGACATCAGTGCATAAATACCTGTGTGTGTGTATGTGTTTATGGGTTCCTGGGAGTGTCCTRATGTATAGCACATATAACAATAAGCCTTTTCTTTATGAGACAGAAAACTCGGTGGTGAAAACTATGCAAATTATTAAAAACCTGAAAGTAATCTGCATATAAGAATGTGTTCTATTCAGATTCACAAGATATGAAGAATAGCAAAGCATTATCTACTGTATGCAATCTCTGGAATTCAGTCAGATAGCTAATCTCAGAGAATTATGTCAGACAGAAAGGTGGAACAGGATATTCTTATTTGAGATCTCTTGCCTTTTTGAGAGCCTTTGGTAAGGGCTCTGCAATTCATTTTGCTGCATTTAATCCTGTGGGAAAAGGGAGGTCTGAAGCTCCTGCCATCTGGCAGATACCCTTGAAATATCCAACTGTCTTGTACCAAGGGATAAAGTCTGAATCTTTGCTTATCCTATTTGAGGACTGGGATATTGTATAGATTCAGTGCACAATAGGCCATTTCACACCATCAAAGTCACTCTTCTTGCTATTATCAACTCCCATAGGATTATTTGTAGCATTCAGACAGTTCTGCTTTTCTGTGCTTGATGGCATGAATTATTGATACATTTAACTTAGTGTTCTCACCAGCATATTACATATCACTTTGTTTAATGCAGGGTTTTAGTGGTGGTATAAACTTTCTGAACAAACTTTTAAGGTGCAACTTGGTTTAAAAGTATTAATATATGTATAGATACGAATTTTATTTATTTGTTACAAGGAAATACTGCAGCATAAACTGTCTTGGTTTGCATTAATTACAGATTTCATTAAAAACAAGAAAATCCAGAGATCTGATAACCTCAAATCACTGGTGCTTAATATATGCTTAATAGGAAAAAGGTCATTCAAGGATTTTGGATCAAATGCAGTGTGGCTCTCTGGAATTTACTGGAATACACTAATTTAGTAACACATAGTGTTAACAAATACACTCATATTTTTACCGCAGTGGAAGTGACCTATAAATAAAGCAGGAAAAAAAGTTAGTGTAGTAAAACTGGTTTGTGGATTATTTGTTTTCTTTTTGAAATCTTCTAGAGTAGTTATTTTCTCTCTCTATTAAAAAACATTTTAAAAATAATTAAATTCTCACAGGGCTTCCATTACATTGAGCTTTCTTATGTGGTTGCAGAGGAACATAAGTATGTTATACCAAATCTGAACAGCTGACATGAGGGTTGATTACTAATTATTTACTTGTCGAAGACTATGAAAAGAAAACAAGAAGCTAACTAAAATAAATACCTTTTTGCCAAATTTATTATCATTATGCTCATTTACAGAGAATCAACTGGCTAAAAATCATTACACATGGTGGCATTATTTGTAGGGAAAAATTGTTTTAAAAGAATCAATGAGCTAAGAGTACTATTTTGAAATGAAAAGTAATATTTAAATCCTAGTGATTCAGCAGATACTCTCATTTAAACAAGAAAGAAATGGTTTAATTGTGGATTAACCACTTATACATTAATTTAGTAAAAAAAGGAGTCAGTGAGGCTTGTGAGTGGTAAATGTGGGAATGTGATCATAAAAGCCTACGGTAACTTTTTCATTTCTATATGTAAAGCTTTGAATATTCTTTATGCCTGAAAGTTMTATTGCAGTAACTTTGCCACCTGGGATAATACAATACAGTAACTGTGCACACAGTGCCTTTGCTGTCTGTTAGACTCATTCTGGAGTTCTGTGTTTGCAGAGGGCAGCGCTCTTGTAGTGATTTGCAAGGGCTGCTCAAATCACTGAATGCGAAGTGGATGCAGAAGTTCTGAAATACCAAGTAATTGATCTACTTCATCTGATAATGAGAATTGTGCCTTACAAAAAGAAATACCTTAAACTCCCATTATAATGCTGTTTCCAGTTCAAAAGTGATATGCATGTGTGTCTCTCTCTAATCCTCCGAGCTTCTTTCTGTGTATGATTTAGGGTTACATTCCGAAAAGCAAATGGGAGATGGACACTTCTGAGGCAAAGCTAGGTGGGTATTTATTTTTTCCTGTTTCTTATAGTTGGTATCTAATGATGTTTGCAAGACCTGAATTTTTGTTTTTTACTGTGCCTTCATACAAAAACAAATAAATGTGTTGATTTCATACGTGTCTGAAAATGCAAAAGCGTCTATACAGAAAAGGAATTTATCTTCTGCCAGAGGCAAGAGACTTTACCACTTTCTAATCATCGCTGTTTTATATACTCATTAATTGTTGCTCCATCTGTTCAAGGAAAGTACCTTGTCTTAAAATTTTCAACAAGCAATATTTATATTCTTCATATTTTCTGTGTTTATTGTTTTTATATAAGCAAAGAGTCAACTTACATTGTACTGTACCTTTTTTTCATATTGCATACCCTTTTTTAAGCCTAAGTCTTGAAACTTCTAACATTCTTTGAGACATGTCTCATAGCTGAACTGTATTAAAAATGTTTCTCAATTTCCAAAATTGACATCTGTGAAGCCAAAGTAGTGGCATGCTTTGAAGTTGATTCTGAATGATTAGGTGCCAGTGTATATTTTCAACATCTTAGGTATTGGAAAGTTAAAAGTTCATTAYGCTTTGCAGTTCTAGGAGAGCAATGGAATTGTTCTTAGTAGATGGAAATGGACTTTTCATGAGCACAAGGGCATGATTTTTACTGCACTTTCTGTTCTGATTAGTTGCTGATACTAGGATTCTGTCCAAGTCAAAAGTGACTTTCAGGCAGAAATGCATGCACCATGGCTATGGTGAAAGAAGTATTCGTAGAAAGGGGTTTCTGGTTATTATGATCAATTTCATTGTGGGCTTTTTTGCTGAACAGTAATGGTTCTAAGTGAAGATTTTGTCTTGACAGTCTACTCACAACTCCTATTTTTATATCATGTCTGTGAGAAGTAACATACTTGAATGGGACACAGCATGTCTTAACATTTTGAGGTTTGCTCCTGCACGTGTGGTACAACCCTATGTATCATTACTTTCCAATAACCAAAATCACAACTACGTCATAGAAATAGCATTAGAAGGTCTGGCTTACATTATCTTTTGCTGTTAAGGGCTTAGCTACACCATCTCTTCTGCTACTGTGCTCTTTTTTAAGTCATATAGTTGTGGATTACRTTGATGATGTGGCACTTGCAGTACAACCAAAGGCACCTGGTGCTCAATGATTTTGGTATATCAAACAGCTAGGCAATTAGAAAATTAAGTCAGGATTGTTTTGAGTTTTTGTTATAAGCAATGATTTCTCTAATAATGTAAAATTATCTCTTAAGTTTATACTAAGAAGTGTGTTGCGTTTCCTTTCATAATGAATATTCCMTAATGTAAAACACAGGATTTTTATGTGGTTACCATTTAAATGCAAAATGGGTAGAAAGCAGCAGTCACTTTTATGCTGAAGTAAGTTACTTGCAAGGCTGTTGCAATATTCCTTTAACAGTCAAACTTCATGTCAACAACAGTCAAACCTGACGTGAGCATGCTGCAGGTCACAGATACAGATGCTGAGAAGGGCTTTCTATTAAATCTGTATTCACAATTTTACAACTACTCTCTAGATTCAGTTTCCTATTTATATAAATTAAAAGTAAATTCTGACAGAAACTTAGGTTTAAAAAAAAGCCAGGCGTTCCTATGTAAGGAATACAGTTCCTTTGGAAAACTGCTCTGCCAGGGCAGACAGCTTTTAGCTCAAGATACACATTGTGAGTAAGAATTACTATATTTAGTTCACAATAAAACTTCATTGTAGATGACCAATTATAATTATTCTTGGAAAGGCATGTAAACTGTGGTATGCATTTGTTTCTCCAAAATTGAGTTATTTCCTGGGAGCTGACCTGCCCATTAGGTTTATTGCATTAGTCCCAGAAGACACACATTTGCAGAATGATGTAAGTGCAGACTCCAGAAATGATGCTCTGCGTCTCATTTTGCTTTTTTGTTTTGTTTCCGAATAGATGTTGTTACAGGAAAAGAGAGTATATCTTGGTCATTGTAATAACCTCAGGAAATGTCTGAAAAGTGTGAGTTCTTTAGCTGCAAACACTGACTTGTGACAATCGCCAAACATGCCCAGAGCTCTAACTTTAGCACAGATTTACTTTACTCTTATATTCCCCTTGAGTATGTGTGTGATTTATCATTTCCTTACGTGCTGTACGCAGCCACAGTTTTCTTCTGTAAGTCTTGTTCGTGGATCTTCTCAGTGCGTAGTGTACACAAGTTCTTATATTGAAATTTAACGTAATGGACACTCATTTTTAAAACTGGGCTATAGTGTTTAGTGCAATGCTCTGTTTCAAGGTGTGGCTTAGTAGTGAGTTCTACAGACTTTCAGGAATGGAGAAATAACCTCTGGTGTAGCTGAAACTTTGATACCATTGTAAAATTTGCTCTAGAATGCAAACAGAATTCTACATAAAACTTTGTGAGTTTTGTATAAGAAGGGCAAAATTTAATTTATTATTTAGTTTTTAAAGGAGCTAATTAAATTAGTTACTTTCTGAAGTCCTTTTAAAATTCCAAAGGTGAGTTTTTAAGTTTTGTGGGTTTTCAGAAAACGCTGCTGCTTTGTTGGTTTTAAAATCTGAAATTATAAAATGATGTTCAATAGTTTATCACTAAATAATCATCTGCCATAAATAATCACAAGCACCAGTGTTACAAAATGACACCTTGACTCATTTCAGAAGACAATATTCTGAAAAAATCCTTTGTGGCAGATTTTTGACATTTGTGTAGTGTCTACTGCATGACACATGTACCTTGAACCACAGCAGTATGGATGGAAGCAGACCCTTCTGGAAAAGCAATCCAGCTTCAAAAGTGGAAGGAGACAACATTTAAAAATAAATTCTGTGTAGCAGTAACAAAAAGGGACAGAGGGGAACTACATATTCGGAACAGCTTCTGAGCTCCTCCACTGATGTTTGAGCATGACACGGTTCTTCACATTCACGTGTGAATGTTTTCAGTTCTGTGTGCAGCAGGGAATGGGAGACTGAACTTAGTTTCACACTGGTAATGAGGTGTGCTTGCATCATAGCATGTTGTCTTCCAACAGGAATATGTCTGTCTACAGGTATTTGCCAGCAGAGAGCGCCTCAATTTTCACTTCTCCATGTTTCTAAATGCTTCGCAATAAGTTTGTTGATCTCCTTTTCAATGTTAGTTTTTTCTGGAAATGCTTAATGCCACAAATGATCTACATTAATTGAAAGTAATACTGAGAAACAGTGCAAGTATATTATGTCCTGGAGTAACAGAGGAATATTGTATAAATCAATTTTGTCTTCTAGAGGGAGTGTCGCCTATCTGTGGAGATTGAGCATCAAATTTGGCAGATTTAACTTAAAAGAAGAACCTTTATTAAAACATGTAATAGATACATATATTCTGAACATTTTTCTTAAATGTTGGCTATTTTAAGAAGCCAGGGGGATTATAATGTTTTATTAGAAGAAATTCTGTATCTGTTCTAGGGAAATGGGGCAAAGGTGGAGTCTTTAAGAAGTTTTGAGCTGTATGAGGGAGAAATAACTTCATTAGTTCATGGCATTTAAATTATACTAGTGTGTCTACAGTACCATTGCCTCACATTATCTCCATTGTTACTCTTCTCTCTCCCATATTAAGTAAAAAAAATCATCTCTGAACTGAGCTTCTTTAAGTACATACTTTTGAACATCATCTATTCCTATCCAGATAATAATGCTGACTTGTATTTGGTCCATTTCTGACGCCTTTGGTTGGTGAATTTAATTACAACAGTGACTTCTGAAACAGTATTTCTAACATCACTGGGAATGGTTTACTGAATGTAATTGCCAATCTTAGTGTTCCTTCTACACAAACTTGAATTGTTGGCTTATAAGTTGGTAGCTTACATTGACAGAAGTAATGGAATTTCCTTTGACTTGTAAAGCTGGTTTTCCTTTTCATCCTTTATTGTTCATAACCTTATGATGAATGTTTCATCTCCTTCCCAAAGACAGTTTGCCATATAATTTCAAGAAGGTGTAATTTGCTTTACTGAAAATAAGTGTCTAAAAAGGAACAAAATTTTAGAACCTAGGAGTGGAATTGTTTCTCCTCATGCKGTGTATCAGTTCAATAAGAAAAAGAAGAAAATGAGGACTGTTGGACAAACGTACTGCTCAAATATTCATGACTGATCTCTTACACCATGAAAGAAAAGATTCTRAGATATTTTTCTCCCAGTCCTGGAAGACTTTTTAAGTGGTTTGCCTTATGGGGAGAGAAAAAGAGAGGGGAGAATCAGGCTTTCCAAGGAGGCTTGTTGTTTAGCAGAAACAGTATCTCAAAAACTTGGTTTTGATGCATTAAATGATATGCCACATGTTCCCTAATACTGCATGTATGCCATGTTTGACACAGTATTGATCCCCAAATCTGGGAAAAGTGCTACAGCTTCAGTATTGTGTTCAAATGCAGAAAGATGGATCTGTGGTTCCTAGCTACTGTTGGCTATATTGTACCTGTAAGGACAGACTGCATATAGATCCGGAAGCGCAAACTTTTTCTCCCTTATATAGATAACAACACTGAGTGTTATTGCCACACAGTTAACATGAAAGATCAATAAAACTTGAAAACTCCTTTGAGTCTTCTCTAGTTTATTTCAACTCATCATTCCACCTCTCAAGACAAGCTGGATGTACAAATTCTGCTGCTCGTTCTTTTGAAAGTTTTCCACTCTCATCTTGTTTGTGTGAATAATAGAAAAAAATAATCTCCCTTAACGCTGAGGCTCTGTGTTTGTTCTCAGACAAGCTGGATGGTTTGCGAACTGGCACTAAAAGAAAACGTGACTGGGAAGCAATTGCCAGCAGAATGGAAGATTATCTGCAGCTTCCAGATGACTATGATACACGTGCTTCTGAACCTGGAAAGAAAAGGGTAATAAATTTTCAAATGAATTACTGGCTATATAAAACCCTTTAATGGTCTGTGTGAAAAAGATTTGATATCAAGTCATTCAATATCTATGAGTATGGGAATTTCACTGACTCACTTTTCAGTTTGCTGTTTCATTAGATTCTGTAAGAGGTTATTCTTGCAAGTAAGGTCTTCCAGAGGTAAACATAATAATTATAACAAAGCTAGGAATTGTAGGTAGTACAGACTAACTATGCATGATGTGGCTTAGAGACTGAGAATGGGATGCTGTCCCATTTTTTGCCAGAGGAGCTGATGCACTATGTTGGAGCAATGAGAGTCCTTTTCTCATGCTGTATGTTTTGTCGTGAGATAGTGTGATATACAATGTAGATTGCAAAACTAGGTGATGATTTTATTAAGGTATTTTTTGTTAAGTTTTTCTAAAAAGTAKACAGAAACAGTACACTGTTCTCATATTCAAAAAGATTTGTCTCAGGAAAGTATCAGTTATTTAGGTTTTACATCAATCAGGTCTTGTAGATGTTACTTGCATAAAGCTTGGGAGATGGTATGTAACTTTATATGTAGTTCTGTTCTGAACACAAAATGCTACATGTTTAAATTCTGTTGTGGAGAAAGGGGGAAGTCATAGAGGGAAGTGAAAGAAAGGTAATAGAAAGAGGTAATAATTTTTTTTTTCTCTAAAATAGACCAGCTTTTGCCACTAGAAGTAATTTGAATTAACTGTTGGTATTTGGGTATTGTTTTGCTCTGTAATATCAAAAAGAAAACCAGAACTACTGGACAAGCATGCCTGAGAGAAATGGAGATGCTTAAGGCATTGGCAGAGGAGATGATGGTGGAAGAAAGTTGACATTGCTTATCAGTAGGAATTTCAGGGGAAATCCCGGTAGGCTGTGGATAGGGAGGTGCTGGTTGAGAGTTGATAAGGCTACATCCCCCAGTAACACACTGGTTTGAATGAGATTAATCAGTATGTCAAGGAAGAGCTCCTTACTCTTTTTTCTTGTCCTGGAGTGGTGTGTTTCAGCTGAGTTTGTGAACTGTAGCCTTTACTCATTGTATCTCTTATAAGCTCCCTCCTCCCCGTTGCTCTCTCTCCCATCCATGTCTTGTTTTGTGGGTGTCACTGTGTGTCTGAACAGGATAAATGCAAGCGATCTGCATTACATGAAGAGGTGCAGTGCAGATATGGAGATGTAAAGCTGGGGAAATAACATATGTGTGAAAAAGTTACATAGTGTAATAACATAATGGAAATATTTAAATGGAAATGTATCATGGAAGATAGAGAATAAAACTGTCCTTCATTAATTTATTCATTGCTGAGTTGCTCTTTAACACTGTCTTTCTAGAGTTTCATAGTTATCCCTAGCTGTTTCCATTGAAAGACAGATTTCACAGAAAATTAAGATAGTAAATGAGTCTCGGTTCATTCTTCCTGCAGAAAGCATTGCTTTGAGCAGAGAAATAATTGTAGTAGTTACACTTCAACTCTCAGAACTATAGCACTGAAATGGAAAAAAACCTTATAATCTATATTTATTCTGCTCCACGGAACACCTGGTGTATTCAGTTTTAAAAAATGTAACATAGTTTCCCTCTTTACCTATCAGAAAAAAAACCCAAAACCTACCTGTTCAAAGGAAAATTAATAGAAATCAGTATTCTTGTACTCTTACTTTCAGTGGAAAGCCTTGACTTGTGTCAGGATTTCTTGAAAGATACTGTACTGATAGAATGTTTTCCTTAGGTGCGATGGGCAGATCTAGAAGAAAAAAAAGATGCTGACAGGAAAAGGGCCATCGGTTTTGTAGTTGGACAAACAGACTGGGAGAAGATAACAGATGAAAGTGGTCACCTTGCCGAGAGAGCCCTCAACCGCACCAAGTATATATGAAAAAGTGGTTAAGTGGATTTTTTTGTGCCTTTAAGGTAAATATTCAATTTTCCTGTGGGTTTATAGCCTTGATGTTTTTCAAGAGTTGAGGTTGCAGTTCACACCRTTGTTAGAGTTCTCCCAGACAAGGCTATTTGATTTGGAACCTTGTATAGGTGTCAGCTGTGCCTATGTCAACATGCACCCTTCTGTATAGCACCCAACATTAAAGGGAGAAGGATTGTCAGCTATCAAATCTCCCAGTCTTATTAAAAGGATGCTTATGGTTTCATTAAAAGTAGTTTAGCTGTGTGCCCTGTTCCTGTTGAGTTAGATTTTGCTTACTGTATCTTAATTCTAACCATGTTAATTACTGGTTTACTTGACATAACAAATGTTTCCTTTCTTTACAGGCCATTTGCTCTGAGGAGAAGTGAACCAAGGTGTCATGAGCATCTTGCATGGGTCATGTCACTCCCACCTTCACAGTTTTTCTTTGTTACTTTAGTTTCAGCCAATTTTCTTGAGATACTGGCAGATAACCAGCACCCTCAAAAAACTCATTGAATCCCACTGCTCCTAAGTGAGAGAGACAGTTTACTTTTTAATATTTTTGGAGGGGGGGGGGGGGGGGTCAGTAGTTTTAGCTGCTCTTTGTGGGATAAAGTGGAAGGATTAGACAGGTGTTACCTCCACTGTACCATCACAGAATGTTTATCACCTTTGCTCTGTGGATGTTCTCGTTTTATACTGTATGTACCTTGTAGCTTATTGTATTAGGAAGCAGAACAATAAATTTCACTATAAACTCAGTGTTTTTGGTGGACCATATAGTATGGTTTTTGTTTGATGYTTTAAGTGTGGTCTGTGTTCACATAGTGCTCAGAACCATCCTTATCTGGAAGACATACTGTGCTCATATTTTGGAATGTGTCCTGTCTTCTAGGTTTTTCACCTCTCTTCTTCTCATAGACAGGTCTATTAAGACCCCACCTGCTGTTCATGTTCCTGGAAAGCAGGAATATCATTATTTTTTTGGATCCTAGTTTCCCAATTATGTCATATTTTCATTACTACGTGAGTATGAATTCTGTTGGKTGGCTCTGTAATGTTCAAAGTAGTGGTGTGTGAAAAGCCTGTCTTTAATGCTCAGCATAAAAACAGGTACTGCAGAGTTCTCTGAAGGGCAGGCTAGAAAATCTGTTTTGGTCTTATGATAACTTASGAAAACTTTTAGTCCACACTGATCCCTATCAGGGTGTTTCATTCCATTCATAAGTCTATTGTCTCATAGAGATGCGTCATTAAAAGAAGTAACAAAGACCAGAAGTGATACCCTTCTGTTCTTTTAATAAATATGTTAAGCTTGCTAAAGAAAGATCATAACAGTCCACACTATTAAAAATGGTACAGATTTTTCATAGATGCTGGGATATTGCTTCTCCAGAGCATCAGATTTGCTGRTGAAAACTTTCTTTTGTCCACCCAGGTTTCAAAGTAAATGCTTTGCATTAACAATGTTGTAACCAGGCAAGAGGTTTAAATCTGAAAATARTTGCTGTTTTAATTATGAATTGAATTTTTTCTTCTGATCTTTCTAAGGGAAGAAAATGAAGTCCTGAATTTTCCTTCTCTGTTGAGTTATTACATTGTATTTTGCATCTAGGTTGGTAAATCAACTAGTTCTGGTGTGGTGGCAGTTCAGGCTGTTAAGGGAGAGCATGGTTGCAACAGATGGGTTTGTTTGCCATTCTGATGTTTTGGTTTATTGACTGCTTTCAGCTTTGTTTGTGGTGCGTGATTAAAAGTTCTTTAGTAAACAAGGGGAATAGCTGAACTTGTGTTATGCCCTGAATATGTTTAATGCAAGAAAATTGAGCTTCATGCATGCAGCATGTTAAAAACAAGGTATTAAATATGCATTTTCTGTGTACATGTACTTTACATAGCATATGTACTTCTCAAAATGTTGCTAAGTAAGTACTCTTCTAATTGTGACAGAGAATTGTTGACAAAGGGAAACTAATAGTTAACAAGAGATCAGTACTGTGCATTGCTGTGGAAACCAGGTGAGCTTCACTTTGGAGAAGTTACTCTCAGGTATGTGTAAAGTGGTTTTCAGTTTATATTCAGTTTTCCATAGCAAAACTGGTGCTCTTGTGGCACAACATCATTATGAGTTGATGCTGTTTCTTAACTCTTAAGAGCTGGTGGTGATTTTTTCTGTATTTTTGCTAATACAACTGTACCAGATCCTTTTCTAATATTTTTCTTTCCAGGCTAAAGAGTTTTTCTGGAGCATTCAAATGGATAGTGTGTGACAGAAGTTATAATAGTGTTTATTCTTTTTGCCATTTTTGAAATTATTTTAGCAGATAATACCGAGAGGTTGTCACTGTTTATTTTGTGGTGCATGTAGAACTAAAGATAAATGAGAGAACTAAAGATAAAGAGAATATGCTCAAAGTTATATTTTACTCTGATGAGAACAGAAAATATATCAATCTTGAAGTTTAAGGCAAGATTCAGTTAAGAAAACTTAGCATTGTAGACTGTTGTCAGACTGATCGGAGAAAGCTGAAGGGCTTGGGTTTTGTTGTTTTCTTGAAGTTCAGAACTTTTCCCTTTCTTTAGTACAGAAATATCAATATATCCATACCCTTTACATTTGTTTCAGTTGGTTTGAATGTTCAGCAGATTAGTCTTCAACTTCTTGGTGGGGAGTGGCTCTGAAAGAAAATATTTTATGCCAGAACTATAACCTATAGCAGATTCTACATATTCTAGACCTTCAGTGACTGAAGAAATCTGGCAAAAGGAAAAAATCATCATTGCTATGGGTAGAACTGAGGATAGCTAGGCAGTTCCTTGCTTGGCTCACAAGCAGAGGTGGGTGATTAGAGATTTTCTTTTGTCTGGAAAGTCCTTCAGTACAGAATACATTGTCTTGATCCTGCTTTAGTTCTTACTCATTTGTTCGCTGATACAGTCAGGAGAACCTTTCACAGCATTGAGCAGAAAGAATACTAACTTCCATTGGTAACTAAATAGGAAGTTATGCATCTAGCACTCTGATGTAATGATCCATCTTTGACCATGCATGCAATTACGCTTACTCTAAGTTGAACTGTTTCTATGCAGTGCATCACATTGAAAAATGCAGCTCTGAGAAAACATTAGCTGCTGCAGAATGGAGTTGCTACCTTTTCAGCAAAGTTAATTACTAAAACAATATTTTCTGTGAATTACATTTTCTTATGACACTTCAGTTTTTCTCAAGTCCATTTGCTTTTTTAATATTTAAGCTTCCTGTCTTATGATAGAAGTACATGTGGTTTTTGCAAGGGARTGTGGAACACACATCAGGTTGGGTTTGGCATTTTTTGGACTTTGCCTCTGTCATCTTTGATAACCCTGTCCATCAGTTTTTCCTTGCCTGTCTGTCGATACATAAAATACATCACCGCTCTTGTCTCTTTGGAAGGCAATAACTATTTTCTGAAGCCTTTKAATCTCTGAGCAGCTGGAAAATGAGTTCTAAATTCTGGACTTGTGGTCCTCTGACAATTTGGGATCGAACTGTAGCAGGACTTGCATACTATGAGATAAAATATTTAAGGAGCGAAGGTGGCCATCTTGGTTGAGATTGTACACTTGCAGCACCAGCTGTTCTTGAACTGTGGTTATACTTAGTTTTCTTGTCATAGTAGAAATAAGAAGAGGAAGAAGTTTCATGGAATTTAAAATATGAATGGCACGTTTCTGGTTTGAGTCTCTAGGGCAATCATTATTCTCTCATAAAACTAATCAAAATTGTTTTCTCTTCCGCTCTTCCATTTCTACATGCATGAGTCAGAATCCTTCAGACAACTAAGGGATTGTTTACGCCAAGGAACTCTTCTAATTTCTGCTCAATATTAATCACTTTCTTCCTTCATGGTGTGACTGTTTCATTTTATTCTTACCTGTGGAGTGTTCCAGCAATTGTCATGTCTCTTCCAAATTTGCATGGTACCTGACCTGCAGCCTGGAGCCTGAAGTCTTCCTCATGCATGTAGATTAGAAGATTAGTAATGACAATATTCCATTCAGGCAAATTATCACCTTCTAGCTGATTAATGCTGTTTGGTAGCAGAATGTTATCTTATTCAGCATTTTGCTTAAATCAGGTAAGCTCAAGTACTGTTACCAAACAAAGGCACAGCAAGTTACTGCAAATGGAGAGGCAGTMATATTTTGAAGTTGCTTGTATTTTCTACTGTGTGTTGGGTTTCTAGTCAGAAGACTTGGGCTCTTTGGATTTTAGGTTTTAGTATTTCAATATACAAAACCAAAGACATGAAGCTGTCTTGGCGGAAATGGCACMGTTTAATTTTTTCCTAATATTTTTCAGCCTCATGGAATTCTCAGACTGAATCTTTTTGGGAGGGGAGGCCACTCCCTACAGCTTGTGCTCTGGAGTGTCAGTCATTCAAGTTTCTCCATACTGTTTCCCTTTTAGGTGTGTACAGGGATAATTTTCATTCGCATAACTGGTCAAGATACACGTGTGTGAAAGGATGTTCAGCTTTCCACAAGAAATTCCCAATACTTTTTATTAGGATGGCACCTGAACTGTCTGCTGTGACCAATATATTCCTATATGAAGTCACTGTGTTTGAACAGTTAGTACTCTGAGAAGTACATGAAGGCTGCATGGTTATCATCAGTTCACCACCAGTTCCTGTGATGTTGCTKTCTTTTGAGAGAAATTATTACTGCAATGGTCCTTGGGGAAAAGAAAACTAAAACCCTCAAACCCAAAGAAAACACCAGAAACAGAAAAAAAAAGGAGTTCAGTTAGTTTTACTCTAATTAACGGAGCTGGAATCTGTCTTGTGTGGGTAGAATGTGCTAGCAGCCCCACTGTCTGAGATGTCTGCTTTAGCTACTGGATGCATATATGTTTATGCAGGAGAATCTTAAATTAATCCCTGCCATTTTTTGCCTGCAGGTCAAAAGTGTAATAAAGCAAGCTGTGTTACAAAGCATTTTGTCTTGAAGAAGCCTTTTAAGGGTTACATGTAAACTGAAATGTTACCAAAAAAAAAGTCTTTCAAATCTTTCAAATTCAAATTTTTTTTCTGTTTCAACCTTGTAGGAACTTAACTCTCTGGGAGTAACACAAAAAGGGAACAGAGCTGCAAGTCTCTCTGGCTTCAGGGTGTAAATAGCCTTTAACTTCAAAAAACCTGAATATTTGTATTGAAAATTACTTCAGTGGTAGCATACACTGTATGTGAATGACAAGATATCTTAAGCAGAAGTTTGGGGTTTTTTTAATTAATTCTGTTTTGGTAAGTCTGAAAGTTCAAGTTTTGTTTGACTGCTGTTGCTGACCCAGGTGCAAGCCTTTGCATATATGTGGCTTCTGTTTTCTTGAGAGGACTATTACTATTTGAAGGGCAGAAAATACAACCTTGCTGACAAACACCTGCATTGTTTCAATTTATTCATCTGTGGATGCTCAGGAGTCTCGTGCAAGCAATGAGTCTTTGTTGCTATGCTACGAGGTGTTTCGTTTTCCATTTCCATTGAACTACAGTTGCCAAATTCTTTTCTTTGAAGAAGGTGTGGACAGAACTAATCTGGTAGCAGATTTCATAGTAGTACTCTTCAATAAGTCACACAGAAACCAAGATTTTTCAGGTAATGACAACCAGATGACAGTAAAGCATTGAATTAATGTTAGGATTAATTTGGAGAAAAAAWAAGCCTGATATTGATTCCACAATAATTTGATTTTTGTGGTTTCCTATTGTCTGATACAGTTATAAGCCAATACTTCTACTTCATGAAGAAAAGTGACCACTTTTCCATGAAAAAAAATTCCATTAATTAACATAGCACTGTTGTGTGGAGTATCACTTGCAGTCCATAGTCAGTATTTTGTGCTCCATTGCACCTACAGGCTGGGTARACATTGAGCAAGACCTTTCTTCTTTAAGGAGAGGCATCAAAATGAAATGGTCATGTATATCCTCCTTAAAAGCTTGACAGYTGCTGACTTCTAACAGAAAATTGGATTTAACTTATTAATACCTGCTTTTGGAGTGTAAAGTCTTTAAAGATATTGTAGTAAGAAATAATGCTTCTGAAGCCTTCTAGAGTTTCTTATTGCATCTTTTGTGGGTTGTTTCTGTTTCTTCTTGGGGTGAAGAAAGATAAGTATAAATATCCAAGTCAAAACACTGAGGATACTTCTTGTAGAAGAACCTGGTAACTTGACCCTGGCTAAGAAGTCTCAGAACTTCAGCTTGATCAGAGGCACTACCAAGATTTGTCACAATGAAACAAACTTGCAGCTCTAATGTGAACTGTTTGCATAGGTTTCCACAATGTACAATATGATTCTGGCACAGTTTGCAGAAAGTGCTTTATAGTTAGGGAGGAATGTGAATACTCTTTTCCAAAAAGTTTACAATCTACATGTTCCTTTATAGGAATATTTATTAAGAATATATCTCTTTTCTCTACTCCCAGTAAGCAGAGAAAATCTGCTGTATGGCTGAAGGGGTGGCCCTGAAATGAACTTGGGTATAAACTTCCTCATTTTTACTTCAAAGCCTGTCTGTTATAGTCTCATGGCAGTATGTATGGTTCAGGTGTAGCTTGAGAAGAACATTCATCTGCCCTTTAAGAAATTCTAGTAATCTTTTGGAAGAGACACTGAATTGGTGAGTATGGTGTATTGCTAGCAGTATGGTAACAGTGCATGTCTGTTATGCTCTATTTAAAGACAAACTTGAAGCAGAATAAAAATCTAACTCAAAAGCTAGACTTGCCTCAGTAAAACCAGAAATTACTGTTTGACTTTGGTGCAGTTTGGGGGGACTGTTGAGACCTCTGACCTTCAGTGATAAGTATTTCGTCATCACCTTCCTTATCAGTTGTATCCAGTACTGGCTTGTAGAAGGTTGTCTGAGTCCTGCAGATTTCGATCCTTCTGTTTTTTTTCTCAGCTAGGCTTAGCAATGTGCTATGTTGAACGAAAAGACTTTCTAGAAGTTAAAACTGGCGCGATTTATGTTTTGCTTATGCAAAAATGCTGACCATATCATGTCATTTTGCATGCAGCTTTGATAGTTTTTTAGATTGTATATATAAGTAATTTCATTTGAAAAGCTACAGTTACCAAGACTATTTCTCAAAAGCTATTCTTCACTACATCCTCTGATGCGGCAGCAGCCAGTGCACTCGGAGTTTTGGATACGTGTTCCTCAGTAGTGTCTGTTACATCATRCAGATTGTCTTTCTCAAGGAATATTTCAACACTTCTCTCATCATTCAATTGCGTCTTCTTAGCATGTGAACTTTCTGTTGGTAAATTCAGCAGGCAGAAAATATGGATGCTGTATTCTTGTGCATGGGCAGTTGTTTATCATTCCTAGCGAAACAAAACTTCAGAAACACGCTACTTACAAGTCTGCATGAGGTTCAGGGTTAGTAATGAGATGACTACATTCTTGCAGGAGTGCAATTTATTTATGTTTTTCTTCTGGGTGTTTTTATTTAAAGAGGGATTGATTTCCAGTATTGTTGCCTTGGCAAATACTCTTCTTGCAGCAGTTCCTTATCAGTCTTGAATGCTTTAGGTTAAAACTGTAGTATATTAGCTCATCTGGTTTAGGAAACTTGGCTTTCCAAAACGCAGATGTATTGCTTATCTCCTGTTGTATGCATTGGTTTTCCTTTTCTGGACAATTGTGGCATTTCCTTTGATCTTGCCCTTGGCTATGTGCATCGCCAAGATCAGGGACATCTTTTTTCAGCAGTGAAAGCTACTGGGTAGCCTTGAGGTACAGAAAAGACAAATAAAGAACTTCTGTCTTGTGATAATTAAGCTAGTTGGGCATCATTTTTAATGTTTTTTTCTAGCACAGGTCATGAACAAATGTGAAATGCACCTCATATGTATATTATACAAAACTTAAATGTGTGATCCTGAAATTGGTTTCCTTTCCATTAAGTTCTCCAGCCGGATTGGTCCTGTCCAGCAGAGATGTAAGACCTGTAAATGGTCTTCAGAGCCTTCTGTACTGCTATTTTTGAAGTTTCAGACTTTGCTGTGATTTTTTTCCTCAGTGTTAGTGTCAAGTTGTGTACACCTGGCAAGTGGAGTTCAGTGTAGCTGAATGCAGGAAGTTAATAATGTTTCTAAAACAGACTCCATGTGTACAATGCATCAGTTGCTTTTTTTTTTTTACTAGTTTCACTGTTCCCCACCTTTGATACACAAGCAATAATGGAAGTAATGAGTTTGAAGTCATTAACAGTATTAAAATGTTYTACAAATATGCATCTGGTTCGCATCTTCGCTGGCAAAAAGGGTRTAATTAGCAGCAATTTCAAGACTGGAAAATATTCTGGGGAATTTTGGAAAGTGTAGAGGGGTAGGAATACATTGTGAAAAAATAAGGATTGGAACTTAGCATTCAATGTCAGATCCCTCTTTTTTTACTGATTTTCTGTGATAAATGATGAAGGTTTTGAAAAGAGGATAATATTTAAAGTACTGCTTTTTCAATTAGGCACCACRTTTTTTTCACTTACACTGTTACCAACTGGTATTTTTTTTGTTTGGCTGTGTTATTTTTTTTTTCTGATATCATTGTCACAGAATTTGGTTTATTTTAAGAGCAGTTGTGCTTTTGGAAGCAGTGGCCTGTCTCTGGCAGTCACTGACACATTGCCCTTGAGCCCTGTGCACACAGGGATTCCATCCTGTGCCCAGGATGCGTCTGAGCCAAGCTCTGAACAGTTAATGTGCTGCAGATAAGCCCTGCATTACTGAGCAGGAATGGCACACAGATGCATGTCTTCAGGAATGCTTCTCAGAAATCACCTTGTAACTCCTCATTGACTAATTAAATTGATGTTTATCTAGGGGTTTATCCTAACAAGTCGGTGCTCTTCCATTTTGCATTTGGGGTAATGGTACATGTTAACGTGGGATAGTGGATGAATCTCTTGTAATTTGGGCTGGGTATGGTGTGGATTCATGTGCTGAGGCACACTGAATGTCTGAAGTCATCCTACAGTATATATTGACAACATAACTGTGCGCTAAATCTTATCAATGCAGAACTGAGTTGTCACAGCAGAACAGTTTTCAAATGCTGTAATTCTGTTTAAATGTCTTATGGGGAAAAGGAGGCATTGGAGAGACATTTGCATAAAACCTTCCTCCCTATTAATTCTTAGTKCTCCTTTATTTGTACCAGGATTTAGAGCTATCGTATGTAGGTCTTTTCCCATATAGGACCTGATTTTTTTGTTATGCCATTACTCCATTACTTCAACAGATTTCTGTTTTACCCCTGCATGATATCTAAGTTACATCAACAGTACTTGCATTTCTCTATCCTCTCTACCTCCCTCTCCGCCAGCTTTCTTAATTGTTATTTTGTGTGCCTTGAGTATTCTTTCTCAACTTTAGCTTCCAGTTTGCTTAAAGGTGGTCTGTTTTGGGTGTGGACTTTTAATTCTATGGTTTATTTCCGGTGGAAAAAGCCACTGAATGTTTGCAAACATATGGCCATTCAATAATATACTGAATAAAGACAATTAAACTGACACCAGAAGGCTTATAGGAGCAGCTTTGGGAGATAGTGAACTGAGTTTTGCAAAGTGCTGAAGCAGCAAGATTCTAGGATCATGACTATATCTCAGAGATGATACAAGGAACAGTAAAACTTTCTGAAAAGGCTTTTGGGGCACTACACACTGCTTTCAGGTGATGTCAGTGCCGTGCTCCCAAGTAACACTTCCCACACTGATTCCAGCATCATTTACGATGAGGAGCTGATGTGCAAAGGACTGCTACTGCCACTAGTTACAAGAGAACAACCTCTGCAGAATAAACATTGGGTGGCCCTGAGGCTGATGGTTGGCTGTGCTGGCATTATACGCCTTACAGTATATTRAGAGAGGTAAGATCCTGTGGTGGTAACTGTGAGTCTACTGACTGACTGAGGCCTTCATATTCATTATTTTTCAAGTTAGAGTATTCTCACATAAATGTTGGTCTGTGATTCATGACACAGTCAAAAGCGAAACTTGGCTTTTGCATTGCCAATAAMTTTGGGAGTGAATGGTCACAGATGGTGTTTTGGTGTTGTTTGGAATATAACCACTATATTATATGGAATATAACCACCATACTTACTATCAGGGAATGAGGTAGTTATTGGTGTTGCCAAGTGCGTAAAGGAAAGATATTGCTCTTTTTTTGCTTGAAATACTCAAAGCAGTTTTAYAGAAACAACCTTACAGCAGCTCAGGGGAAAGACAATTCTGTAGTTTTGTCTTAGGTACTCAAGAGTTCACATGGCAACAGTTTGTTCTGCACCTAACAGATGCTCTGTGCCATTGCAATCTTTTTTAAAGTAGCTGCTCAASAAACACTGGTCCAAAGATAATTCCTCCTATCATGAGGTGCCCCCTTCTAAAAAATTATGTGCAGTCATTATGAGTAAGCCTGGGATCTGCAAAGATTTTGATTCACTGGTCAGTATGACTGTTCAAATGCTGAAACCATTGCCAGCAGCATCCTGGTTACATTGCAGGTTGGAAGATACTTACACAGGCACATCAGACTGTTATTGGATGTGTCTCCAGTTCAGTGGTGACATRTGGGTGAGTATGGTATTGTCACTTCTTTACATTTCAATAAATAATCAAAGTTCCATGAAGTTCTTGAAACAGAACATTTGTCACCAGAGCAAACACTCCTACCTTGGCCTGGTTTGTTACAGCTTTATTACAGTCAAGAACCTGTACCATGAATGCTCACTGCTGGACCATTACTGAGATGGTGTTTCTTCCTGATGCGTCCAGTTCCTGCAAAAATTGCCATGGTTTTTGGATAACATTTCTTATTAAAATTTTAGTCAGAAATGGAGGTGAGAATGCTTTGAAGCTCAGGGGTTAGATAGCTGCAGAAAAAAAATGGTTTGTTTGAAGTCACGGAACAAAACACARTGAAGCTCTGACTGCAGCGGTGACTGCGGGTGCTGCACTGGAGCTTGTGTTCTGCCCAGAGGCTATTTGAAGAGTCCASCACCAAGTAAAAAGCATCTGGTATTCCATGCTCGGAAGGAAATGACATTTTATGGGCACAGCCTTCCACAAAAGAAACAACAAACTGAAAAATCTCTGGGCTCACAGCTGCAGCCTGGAACATTGAGAAACATGAACAGATGATAATTCTGCTTTATAATTGCCCAAGAGGGGCAAGCACTCTGGTTTTTAAAAATACCATTTTACAGCATTATCTTTTTGTTACTACAGGTACTATTCCTAAAGTGTTGTATCAAAAAACAGCCTTTTTTTCCTATTTGAACATAGGTTGCATTGCAAATCATAGGGACTCAGTAGACAGAGGTGCATAGGGCTGGCCTTACTTTTCCCTTTAGCAYGAATTCTTGCTGTTTTTTAATGTTCTCCTTATAGTTATTGTTTCTTGCAGACTTGGACACTAGAAATGAAAAACAATTAACTTAAACTGTTGAATATTCTGTGCTTGTTCTCTGAGAACCAAATGAGAGGATTTATATTGAGATGTATAAATATGTTTATATGCATACATGTTGTCAGATATTTAGCTTTTTCAAAATAATACAAAGTATTTTTTATAATTTCTTTGTGTAAAGCTGTGGATGACACAAATGTGCTCTGGGAAATCCAGTAAAATATCTTCCTTGAAGTTTCAGGTTCTTTCCTCTATATTTTTCATACTCTCTTCAGTTCACCACTTACTTTTAGCTGCTTATTTTCCATGATTGCAGCAAGACAAGAAGGTTGATACTGTTGGGTACAGAGTGGCACTTTTAAAAAATGGTCCTTTTAAATCTAGTAGTACAACTAGTGAGAAAGCAATAAACACCAGGAGGGAAACTGCCACATTCAGCTCATGCCAGTTGGACTTTATRCTGTATCATTAAGAGTTGCTTAGTAGTTAATCTGTAGTGCCTGTTTTACTGGATTAGCAAAAACAAGAACAGTGTTTAACCCTTGTACATAAAATGAAAATTACCCTCTGAACTTTTAATCAAAAGCCTAATGCTAACAAACATGACTAAATGTGGGAAACCTRTAGAAATACTGGAGAAGGTGATTGTAGGTGGGATTGCTTGCTGTAAAAATGCAAAAAGCCATCTCAAAAGGAGGTCTTTCTAATGTTTGTATGTTGCCAGAAGAAAAAAAATATTGATCATGGGACTTAGTGACATAGGACTTCACCTGTCACTCGGCAGCCTGTACAGTTAGAAAAGAAGGAATTAGTACATGAATATGAACTGTATCCTCACACGTGTTGAGTGCTGACCTAAATGTACTTTTCCTTAAGACCTGTGCATTGCCCTCCCTGGCTTTATTTGAATAGCCATTCTCAAACATTCTCTGCAAGCCTGCTTTTAGAAATGGATTTATTGGTTTGGTGTTTACCCATGGACACGTGCTTTTTCTCTGGCAGCTTTCCTGTCATCTTCTCCCACCCCAGCTACACACACACACACACACACACACACACACACACACACACACCCAAGACAAGCACCAACCTCTGGGATTTGGGTGGTGGAGACAGCTTCCAGCAGAGGCTGACTATGATCTCTCTGCTTTGTGTACCCTTGATCAGAGGATCTCCCTCAAAAGCCCTGGGGCTCCACGATGGCCTCCCATCACAGTGCACCCGCTTGTGCTGTCTTGTCTTGGCAGAGCTCCCAATCTCCCTTTTCCACCGTGTTTATCTCTGCACCTGAGCTTTTGTGCTTGTGCCTGAGCTGCTAGAGCAGGCTGGTGAGCCASGGCACCCTGGAACATGGGGGTGCAGCCCTGGCTATGCAGCTCCATTCCTGCTGGCTCATCAAAACAGGGCTTTTCATTGAGTAACTCAAGGGAGAACAGCCCACCTGACTGCTGCCTTGAAGCTGCCACCTGGCACAGCCCCAATTCTCTTCTCCTGGTCCATGGTTCACATTAATACAGTATTTCTTGGTGTGCAAAGGGAAAAAGCTYTTGCTGTCAGCTAGACATAGCAGTCTGTCCTGGGTGAGCCCACAGCCTGTTTTCTCCTTGAGACTGCTCTCCACAGCCTCTCCGTGCATCGCTTCACCTTCTCCCACAGTAGTGCTGCGTGCACAGCACAGGGCAGCTCTGTGCACAAGGGGCAGAGCAAGAGCTGTCTTCCCCAGATGAAAAGTGGTGTTGGATCTCTCAGATGTAGCAATTGTACAGTTACGTGGATTAATCTGTCCTTCCAATGCATATAATAGGACAGCAAATACTGAATTTTCGTGAACATGGGCCACTGGCCCACTAAGGGATGCTTACACGGAGAGCTGCCCTGATGCCAAATAAGCATCTGAGATGTGTATTTGTGGGAAGGGCACCCTCAAGAACATTTGTCTTAGCTGGGAACTTTTAGGGCTCGTTCAGTCACTGTAGACAGGTCCAAGTCATTAAAARAAGAAAAGGAAAACCAGTTATSTTTTATTGTTGGTTTCCCTCAAGCTATTTTGGCACACRGGGCGAACATTCACTAGGAACTTCTGCAAGCTCTAATTAGCTATACATTAGTAATAAGGGCTCTTATGGTAAGTATTAACGTAGAGGAGTACATAAGAGCTCTAGGGCCTTTGCCAGCTTAGTCACTGTGGTCGCGTCTCCCTCTTTTGGCAGCTGCAGCCTGGAGGCAAGAATCAGTGATTCTAAATATTTAGCAGTCTTTGCTTCTGTATTGCTGTGTGGACTGGGTGTGTTGTGGACWGTCTGTGAAAGCAATTGGAAATGTTTAAGGATAGTCTCGAGGAATTGTCCCCACAGGAGATAGCTGTATGTGCCTGTGGGCTTTTTCATATACTGCAGAAATTCGGATAGAAGGAAGGAACGATTTTATTATTTAAAGATGAAACTCAGTCAGCAGTAGTGACTGCACTACCCAAATGGCTTCCTTGGTTAATTAGTGGAAAATGGTGAAGCAAGAGCTCACCCAAGCCTGGTAGTCATGACCACAGTGTCTGTGTGGGCTTTCCCTTCTGCCCCCAGCTTTCCAAGCAGACCCGCTTTGACAGTRGAAATCTCTCTATGATGGGCACCCATGGGGCTTTGTTTGAAAGCTAGCTTCTAGGTCTTGGGTACRGCTAGAACATAAATGAAATTACACACCATACCCTGCACAGCACAAACAGTGAAACCTTAATTTGGTAGAGTTGTAGAATATGCTGAGTTGGAAAGGACTCATCAGGATCACTGACATTCAATRTCTGTCTCTGCACAAGACACTCCAAGAGTCACACCATGTGTCTGAGGGCACTGTTCAAGTAATTCTTGAGCTCTGTCAAGCTTGGTGCTGTGACCACTTCCCTGGGGAGCCTGTTCCAGTGCCCRACCACCCTCTGAGTGAAAAATCTTTTCCTGATATCTAAATTAAACCTCCTCTGACTCAGCTTTATGCCATTTCCTCAAGTCCTGTCACTGGTCACCAGAGAGAAGAAATCAGTTCCTGCCTCTCCACTTAGCYTTCTGGGGATGTTGAAGACAYGCATCCAGGGTTGCCCCAKCCCAGGGGCAGAATCCGGCACTTGCCCTTGTTCAGCTTCATATGGTCAGTGGTTGCCCATCTCTGATTTGTAAAGCTCTCTCTGCAGGACCTCTCTGCCCTCAAGGGAGTTGACATTGGCAAACTTAGTGTTCCTTTAGGTCCTGAGTCTAAGTTGTTAATGAAGGTGTTGAAGAGAACTGGGCCTAAGACAGAGACCTGCAGAACYCCACTAGTGAATGGACAGTGTGGAGTTCACACCCTATTTCCCTCACACTTCAGGCTCCACTGCCCCTAGACTAACTCCAGCTCTCCCCACCTCCCAGCAGATGTTCTGCCTTTGCCATGTCAGTGATTCTAGGACCTGGATAGGAGGGAAGGCAGTGTGAATTCCTTCTTTCTCAGCTGGCTGCTGCATTCCAAGGCTCTCACAGAAGCACAAGGCTTTGATTCAGCAGCAGAGTTGTGCCTGCCTGAGTGCAACCCCCTTGCTTCCAAAAGGACAAGTGGCCCTGGAGGAGGCAGCTGTGCCCCAGGCTCCCCAGACAGGATCTCTGCTTGCAGAAGGACCATAGGCTGACACAAAGGTGGGTGGATTCTACCTCTGCATCTCTAACACTTCCGTGGTCTCTGACAAACTTGGCTGAAGGTRGGCAAGACCTAAAAAGCTGCCAGAGAAGATGCCAGCCAATACAGGTGCCCTGTGATCTTGGGTCCTTTGCAGAGTCTCTCTAGCCCTTCTCGGGGGCCTTGGGGGGGGGGGGGGTTGGGCTTGGTTTTGGTTTTGGTTTTGGTTTTTTTTCTTGGGGAGGTTTTTTTTTTTGGGGTTTTGGTTTTTTTTTTTTTTTTTTTTGTTTGTTTGTTTGTTTATTTGGGTGGATTGTTTTTTGTTTGGGTTTTTTAGGTTGGTTTTGGGTTTTTTTCTTTTTTTTTTCTGGGGGTTTGGGGGTTTTTCTTTTGTTTGGTTTTGTTTTACTTAGGGATTTTTTGGTTTGGTTTGGGTCTTTGTCAAATGGAAAATCTGTCTGGGCAGAATTGAACCCATGGATACAAATAATGAAGCCTCATCACAAACAGAGGATAATTGTTGCCAGATGCTGTTTGTTGTGGTCATAGTGGCCCATATTTCACAAAAAACCCATATAATACACTGCTCTTTCAGTTCCCACTTCCAAGTAATTATATGGCAACCACTGGAGCAAAAATACTGCTTCAAATACTTGATCTAATCCTATTGAATCTCTTCATTAATGATCAGGTTGTAGAGTCCCTTCTTCTTTGGAGATACTTTRAACCCCTCTGAAGTGGTCCTGGGTGCCCAGCTCTTGGTGGCTCTGCCAGAGCAGGGGATTGGACAAGATCATCTCCAGACATCCCCTACAACCTCAGCCACTGCATGACTGTRATTTGGGGCTCTGCCTTGTCCTCAGAGCTTCACCTGCTGCTTTACTGGCACTCATGAACTTACATGCTACCACAGGAAGCAAGAAACTTTTTTTTTCCCACCAGGAAGCCTGTGGAAAAAGGCTTTGTTTCAGCAGGATGCCTCCAGTTAACCTGTGCCTTATGTTCCCTCATTATTTAGCTATGAACAGATAAATTTACTGACCCTTCCCTGAGCCAGGCCATCATTTCCCTTTCCAGCACCTTTGGTTTTGCCTACCCAAAGCATTACTTAAGCTCTTCATTACTGCCTGCAGGAATGGCACAGTGCCATTCATGGTACCWACAGCAGCACTTACCAGATGTTGCACATTTGAGTCCAGGACCCTGGAGCTTTGGGATATGTCTCCATCTGCCTCCAGCTCCCCCCTATTCCTGATCCTCATGAGTTGTTCTTCAGACCAGACTGACATGAGGCATGGGGTGAGGGGCAGGTGTAAAGGAGCAGATGTTGGTTAGTGGGGGCTGCTTGGCCCCACAGAGATGCTGGTGGAAGGACTGCCCTTTTGCTGCAGTGTTATTTTTCCCAGCAAAAAGCAAGAAATTCCCAAGATAAATCTTTAAAACATAGGTTATCAAATAAGTCTATAGGGATATAAACTGATAACTTAAACAATGTGTTTATTTAAAAGGGGGTCAAGTAAATTTGGTCTTGGGGTTGTAAAACATACAAACTTTGAGAAATAAACATACAAACAGAAGCGAGAAATCTGGATRGCTACACTTGCAATGTGGGGAACCACTGTCAAGCTGCCCCTGTTTCAGAGCTCCCCACTGTGTCCTGATGTTACCACATGCTTCCTTACCCCTACAGATTCATTGGCTGTGGACCACCCCATGCACTTATCTGATGCTGGAGCTGTGATTTTCTTCTCATGAGTCACTTGCTGAGCTCTAGTACCAGCTGACACAACACACCCCACATCTTGGCCTTCTSCCAATCTTCTTCTCCCTGAGGGTTTTGCATGGGCATGTTGTTGCTCATCACTTCCCTCCCAGTGCCCTCCTGCCTTGCCTCTGTCAGGACCTCCCTCTCTTCACCCTTTTCCTATCCACTCCCACCTCTGTCAGGATTAGAGATCCTGTAACACAAAACGCTTCACCATGCTCCATCAGGTAAAAAGCAGCCAAAGAGTCTGAGTCACAGGGTAAAGAAACCTGACTTTACAGTCCTTACAGCACTGGGGCTGTAGATGTCAGGGCCCAGCTCTTCCCCAGCTTGGGTTAAACCCACCAGGATTGATGGATCCCAAAAACATGCTCCTCTTTCACCAAAGACAGGTTGCAGAGCTGAGATGCTTGAGGCAGTTTTGCCTTCAGGAGCGAGATGTGAGGGGACAYGGGAGGGTGTTTAATGTGGAGCTGTCCTCCCAGGTGATGGGCTGAGGAAGGCTGTTTGGAGTGCCAAGCAGCACTGGCTGTGCACCCTGTGCTCCTCCAGCATCCCAGAAACACTGCTGGGGCGCACAGCCCTGCTTGGTGCAGCACGCAGCTGCACGGGGGGTCTTGGCTAACAGCACGGGGAAGGTACAGGAGGGTGTTATTCCTGCTGGCTACAACAAACACCGTTTTGACATATCCCAGACACGGACAGCTATCCCCATGGGGTGCTTGAAATGCTGGAATTCGCCAGCTGTTTTCTTTGGACACTGGCGTGTTGTGTCTGGACAGGAACTCAGTGATTCCATTGGACTGGGCACGTCCGCTGCTCTGCTGCGCCAAGGAAACTTTGCCCACTACTAGGACCTCTGCCTGTTTTATAAACAGCAAGGCTGTTTGCCCTGGTTTGTGACCTCCAGAAGAGAGAATGAAGGCGGCTCAGCTCCCCAGGGTCATGGGGATAGCTGAGCCAGGGCAACTTCTCAGGCTCCAGACTGCTGGCCTCATTGCTGTTCCTCCCTTCTGTGGGTCCCCACCAACTTTAAGAAGCAGAATAAAATACACAGCATAAAATCTCAGCATATGAGGCAAGTGATAGGCCTCACCCAAAGAGCCTCTTTCCATGAGGCCATGGCCCTCAAAGAGAGAGAATACCACAAATAACAGATGATGTACAGGGTCCCCATGATGTGCTGAGCACATGGTGGCTGCACACAGGACCCAGGGCTGCTTTCACGAAGACTTAGCTGTGGAGCAGTTCCTGGGAGCAGCTGGCAGCTTTGAACCCTTCTGGGATGTCACTGTCCAGTTTGGAAATGATTTTATAAATGGGTTTCTTCCAGGAGGGATCAGCATCCTTGCCTGCCCTGACGGCACTGAAGAACTCCTGCAGTGTCAGGCTGGCCACCTCCAGGAACCGCCCTGGCACCTGCAGCAAGACAGGCATCCCCCAGTGACACCACCGTGYCCCTGGTTCCTCATTACCACTGAAAATTCCACCACCCTCTTCCTCCAGATCCCCCTCCTCACCTCGAAGTCATTCCCCTTGTTATAGTGCATGTTGAGGGCACGGAAGAGCTCCGAGTCCCGGGAGACCTGGAGGGTGCAAGGATCCACAACACCCTCCAGCAGGGCCTGCCGGGCAAACTTCTCCACCTGGATGTAGTAAAACTCACGGAAGTTGCTGAACCACTTGATGAGCTGGGAGGTGATGCAGCGGCTGAACTGGAGGGGGAGAGCCAGAGGACGGTGTTATGGTGCCCCCGAGCCCCCAGAAACCCAGCCATGCCCTGCTGGACTGGCCCAAACCCAGCCCTGCCCCAAGGCTGCAAGAGCACGAGCTGGGACTGTGATTTGGGGGTGTCTGTGGTGCTTTCCATGCTGAGGTTTGGATCTCAGCTGCCCTGCAGTGGTCGGGCCCATTCATGTACTTTAATCTGAATACCTCAACTGCACAGAGTGAAGACCTGACATAGGTGCTGTCCCCATCTCCTGCCAGCAAGGCAGGAGCACACAAGAGCAGCCCTTTCCTCATGGTTCCCCAGGGAGGCAGGCTAGCTGCCACACCACACGGCAGCCTGGCCCAGCACCAGCTCCTGCAGCTTCTCTTTTACCTGCACATCGAGGAAGTAGCTCTTCAGCAGAGTGGAGCTGGGGTAGCGGGTGAAGAAAAACATCAGCTTGGCCTTCTTCAGGTGTCCAGGGGTCAGCACCTCCTGCATCTGCCTTGGGGTCAAGGAAAGCCTCCACGTAGCAAACTGTGAGCTCAGCATGTCCCTGCGCACCAGCCCTGACACACACATGGCCAGTGCCCACGATAACCCCTCACCATGCCTGTCAGTGGGGCAGAAGGGGTTCATCCCTGGCTAAACAGCCACTGATACTTCCCTTCAGCATCCCTGAGGAAGCTAATCCTCCCCCCACCTCTTCAGAGTCTGGTGAGAACTGGAACTTCCATGGGACACCTGTTCCTGGATTAGGATGACAGGATCCCCAGTATGGTTGAAGAGCAGGCTTGGTAGCTGCTGACTTATACCCACAGCTACACTCCATGAGGAGCAGCAATGCCTCTCCATGGCTTAAGATCCCTTTCCTGCCCACACCTTTTTAGCCCCCTATGGAGGGACCTTGGCCTTACAGAGACYGGCAGGGGCAGTGCCAAGCTGTGGCTCCAGAGGACAAGGGGAGCACATTCCCCAGGGACCTCYAGCTGCCCCCAAAGGATATATGGGTCGAGGCAAAGGGCACTCGGTCCATCGCAGCTGGCTGCTCGCTGCGGCYGTCCCTGTCAGCTGACAGTGCCAGGCTCTCCATGTCAGAAGGGCTCAGGGGCAGGGGATGCTGCTGCTGCTGTCTCACAATCGATGACCTCAGTTTGACATTTCCCCAGTGCAAATTGAGTGGTTCTGGACAACCCCTCTCCAGAGCAGATGTGTTCTCACGAGAGTCGCTGCCCCAGAGGCTGTGCTGGCCATAGCCCAACAGCTGGCTCAGSAGCTGGCTGTCCTGGTCAGGGGTGGCTGTGCCCACTGAATAACCCATACTGGGTAGCTGAGAGGATTTTCTGACCCCCTTTGAGCTGAAGGAGCCAGCATAAGAGCCCAGGCTCTTCTCCAAAGCTCTTGGCAGGACCTCAGCCTGGGGTGAGCCCAGCGAGCCTGGTGCATTCATGGGAGATGGCTTAGCAAGTGACTTTCTGCATTTCCCACCAGCAGAATTCTGTCTCCTGGCAACTGGCCCTGGCACCGGGAGGCTGTGGTGCTGCTTCTGGATGTGGCTGCCTGCCTTTGGCCAGACAGTCTTCAGGACAGAGTCCACTACCTGGGATGTCACCACAGCCAGCTCGTGCTTCAGTGCCTGTGAGAGGACCCTCACTGCTGAGGGCAGGCCACCTGTGTCACCTCTGTCCTCAGCTTCCTCCAGCCCATGCACCTCCAGGGTGCTCCTCCTGAGAGGCACTTTGCATGGGTTGCTGGTGGCAGTGGCACTGTCCTTGTTCCGTCTGCCTCCAGTCTTTCCAGGTAGTAACTGCACTTTCTCGGAATCTTCCTGGGTTTGGGAAGCATCCTCAGAGTCACAGACCTGGTAAAACTTCTCCTGAAGCCACYTCAGCTGCTGCTCTAAAAAGCAGAGCTGCTCTTTCAGCTGCTGGCAGCCCTTGGCATGGGAGCTGTCCCCTGTGGGAGCCACTTGTCCAGCTGTCCCCACGCCCTGCTGAGGCACCCTCAGCTTCCCCTTGCTCTCCCGGGGTACCTCACCACCCCTGTCCCTCTCATGCCTAAAAGCTGCCCTCAGGCTCATGTCAAATGCCTGAGGGGTTAGTGGAAGGCTCATGCCCTGGATGATGCTCTCCACCCTGGCCCGCTTGGCTCGTAGGTGCTGGTCAGACAGCTGGTCCCGTGGGTGCTGCTTGGAGAGCTGGTCCCCATCAGCACAGGGCACAGGAGCCGGGCCATGGGTCATGGGGAAAGCCAGGCCTTGCGCTTCTTCTCCAGGACGTGCACAACATTTGTAGTCAAGAGGCAGGGCCACTGTCTGAGAGGAAGGGAAAAGGATGGTGGGATCCGGGCTCCTGCCAGCCATGGGGTGGCTGAGGAGCTGTGGTATCAGAGTTGTGTCAGGGGAAGGCAAGAGAGAGTCAGTCTGGAAACAGGGCTCCAATTTCAGCCCCTGACCATGCCCTGAAGTGGCACAGTCTCTGTCCTGCTCAAAGCCAGTCCTGCTGTCCATCGTATCTTCTTCCTGCCTGGACAGACTGGCAGGTTTCCCAGATGTTTGATGTTTCAGCCTGGTAGCGGTGYGGAACTGGAGAAAGAACAAGAAAAAGGACCTCATACAGCAGTTTTCCAAGCACATGGACAGAGATTTTTCCTCCCAGATTTCCACGGCATCCCTGCAGAGACTATTTCACCATGGAATGACCCAGGCAGAAACCTCCAGGCACTGCCAAACCTGTGAGCAGACTGTTGGGTGTCACACAACAGCAGCAACACCCCGGGCACTGCCACAGCTCACACCTACCAGCCAGGCATTCATGGTGCCCAGAGCACATTTCATCTGCTTTGGGCCCTGGCTGTGCCTGGTGGCACAAACCTCCCACACCACCAGCTGTGTCTGCACCAGAGGCGTTTGGGGACAGTGCCCTCTGGGCCTGGGGGCTCGGCCACGGGGACAGTGAGCATCAGGCACAGCCCTCTGCCACACACACACACGGGCAAAGGGGTGGGTTTGGGTGCTCCTGGGTGCTGGCAGAGCCCACAACAGCTGCTGCATGCCTGGTGAAGATATTCACAGCACACAGCAGGATAGGCCATGGATGCTGCCGGCTGCTGCCAGCCCCAGCASCCACCAGCAGAGCCCCCAGGGCTGGTGGAAGGGCACAAAGAGGGTAAAAGTGCAGTGTGACTGCTGTGAGTGGGACACACCGAGGTGTTCAGGCTAACACAACACGGGGCTCCTAAGTGCTTGGCAAAACACCTAATGAAAGGAATGAGGGCGGGGATTACGAGGGAAGAGAAAAAATACTGAGCCAGCAGCCCGAGGCTTAAAATTGTCATGCTGACTCCAAGCAGGGATCCACCCCCTCCACTCATCCCCTCGCTTGGACAGCTTTGCAAAAGGTGTAAAACATTGTATCCTGGGCAATTACACAGTAACTATCCCTGTAGGATGTCTCTTCCACATCCACATTAATTAGCAGTAGCTTTGCACCACTAAACTRGGACAGCTCTTATCTTTCCCTGACTCCTTTGAAGACTGAGATTCTTTTGCTATTTCCAGAAATGCCTGATCATTTTCGACACCATCAGTCTCCTGTCCCTGTAACTGTTTGCTCCACACAGAGTCCTCCGGGCAGGGTAGAAAATGGGTTTCTTCTCAGTGGTTTTTAGCTGGTTACCTTTAATCAGAAATCCCTGAATTCCAGGCAGGTGTCTGGGAGAACTCTACTTTTTTGCAGAGCTCTAATCTTGACAAAACAAGTATTTTCTGGATTATCTGACGCCACTTGTTGATCTCCTGTGTTGTCTCCCCACCTGAYCATTAGRGTTTCATTTTCCTGATAGTTTGCYGTGGGGTCTTTCAAACTGCTCAGTTTATCCACAGCCAGCACAAGGTCAGGGTGCCAGCACCTCTCAACATCAGGCCTTGCCCTTGTGTCAGAAGCTTCACCATTGCCTCTTAGCCTGCCATGTGCATCCCCTGAAGTCCCACAGCAAACATATTGCAGTCACAGATTCCATCCACCCTTAATCCTTTCTGCAATGGTGTGGGCACAAGACAGCCGGTCATCTAAACTCACTCATTTTTTTACAGAAATAATTCATTTTGACACTTGCTCACAATTTCTCTGGTCTGCTGTTCTCAACAGCAAGGTCTGGAGCTTACCTGCCCCTGTTCTGAGGCTTGGCAGCCCCCCAGAAACTGGGTGATACACCCATTGTAAGCAGATCAACGCAGAGCTRGCAAGGCAACCTCCACTTGCTTCAGGTTTCCAGCACCACCGTCTTACATGTGGAAATTTGAAGTGAGGGAGCAGAGCCTGTGGTCCCAGACCATGGCAGCTCGCTCTYGGTGGCCCTGGGTCCTCTTCACAGTGTCCCCAGTGCCACAGGACCAGGAGATGCTGCCCTAAGCAAACTCTTTCCCCACCAAGTTGAGAGGTGAGTGCTTTGGTTCCTACTTTTACTACCATCTTTCACTAGTGCCACCTTCTAGAACAATAAAAAGCAGCCGAGACGCCTCTTACCTGAAGAGAAAGACAGGAATGAAACAAAGATGCTCAGAAGGTCAGTGTGCCTTCTCCAAAACTGGAGCCACCCCACATGGGCTCCTCAGGTTCTCCTCGATGGGACAGCCGTGCACGGAGCAGCCTGCCGTCCTTCCAGCACTGCCATTCCCCCCAGAGCCATCCCCAGCCGCCGCATCCCTCTGTCCCCGGGGCGCGGGGAGCGCGATCCCGCGGGCGGGCTCCGGGAATGCGGGATGCCGCAGAGGCAGCGCCGGCGCRTCCTCCCGCTGCGCTCAGGGCCTTTAAAGAGGGAGTGGGGAGGCCGGAGGCAGCCAACCAGCTGGGAACGACTTCTGAATATGCAGATGGACATCCAGGAGGTCAGGTCCAACATCAGCTTCCAGCCACCTTCCCTGCTGTCTTCCACGATCGTAGCCCCTGGAGTCAGATAGGCAAGGGCTGTCAGGTGCCGAGCTGCTGGCTGCCCGAGTGGGCAGAGGCCCAGAAGAGCAATTTTCTCCTAGAATTTGGCCTGGAAACCCCATTCAGGACCCAGGATGGTGAATRGTCAGTGAGACATGCAAATACACCAGGCTGACAAGCAGTGCTCCAGACAAGGAGCTGGTCCAGATCCCACCAGCTACCCATCTTCCATGGAAAGTGCCCAGGGATTTCCAACATCCCCCACCATGGGTGCATGAAGGCATTTTAGCTGGCCTGGAGGTCTGCAGCATAGGACATGGCCAGGAGACGGGACAACACAGGAAGACCAGTAAAACAGAGTCCCTTGCTTGTCACAGGATGCTTTAGAGACAGTGCCAGCAGAGCTGGCATCCCTCCCAGCTGAACACATCCTGACCCCAGCCCCAGGACAAACCTACCTGCCCYGGCAGCATGTGGGATTGTCAGACAATTCTCCTGATGCAGGAGCTGTGGTGGGTGGACAAAGTCTAGCCATGAATGCCACTCCTGGGACTTCATCTGCTTTGCATGCTCATGCTTACTGAGCATGGCAATGTTTAGTGTGTTCATTGGATAGGCAGAAGGCTGTGGTTAAAAGCGATTGACATCAGGTTATCAGTATTGTTCAAGGATATTAGTCTTCGAAAGATCACAAAGAAATCCCTGGCAGAGAGCCTTTCTGGCTTGGCTACATTTTATTGGAGCAGTCAGCTCATCCTCAAAGCCTCAGAGACTATTCCCTGTTGCTTTTTATTCAACCTCTTTCGTTTGAAAATGATCTTATATTTTGAAGCTTGCAGTTTACCATTCATATATTATTAAGTAGTGGCTAAATTAAGCACATGTGCATAATCCAGACTTGGCTCCTTGAGAGATGCCTGGATGCCAGACAGCCCTTTATAACCTTTCCAGGCTAGTTCTCASAATCTGTAAATAGATTCCTTGGGTTTTCTTCTACCTGTGTTTTCCCACCTGGAAGCAGGCAGAAAAAAATAATGTAGCTGGGGGATTCTCTAACATTTTTAACGTGCAGAGCACACAGAAGAACAGGGCTTACTTATGGACTCATTTTCCTTTCTACCATGGTGAGATGACCTCATTGCCCATTTCTAACCATGCAACATCCCACAGGCTGCTGCTCGGGGCAATATCATTCCACAGGAGCTCAGCCCCAAGGCTTGCCAAGGCGAGCAGGAAAACCACGGGTACAGCTGCCCTGCAGCAACCCGGGGCTGCTTCAAAGAAGAGCATATTGAAACAGCCCTCTTTGTAAAGCACAGTAAATAATAAATGTAAAACATATACATATATTATTACATATAATAACACCTACATATACATATACATATAGGTGTGCTTATATAAATATATGTAATACATAGATATTTACATATGTGTGATCTATACATAAGAATATGTAATATACGTGTACTATATTACATATAATGTATTAATCCATACGTTATTACAGATATGGTAATACGCGGGAATATTAATCCAACACCCCGTTCCCGGCTGTCCCGGCCGCACAGCCCCGCCCCCTCCCGCCGTGGCTCCGCCCCCTCTCGCCACAGCCCCGCCCCCTCTCGACATGGCCCCGCCCCTTCTCGCCGTGGCCCCGCCCCCCGGCCGCGCTCCCCTCGTTCCGGGAGGTTGGGCCGGCCCCGTGCGCTTCCGGCTCGCGCCGGGCCTGGTTCCGGTGTCCGCCCTGCGGCCCCTCCCGCCGCCGCTGCCGCCGCTGCCGCGATGGTGCCGCTGTGGCGGTCCCGCTGCCTCGGCCGCGCGCTGGGCCGCTCCCTGCGCGCCCTCCGACAGGTACCGCCCGCGGGCGCCGGCCGCGGGGAGCGGGGCAGNCAGCGAGGGAGGGCGGCGGCTGGGCGGGCGAGGTCGGCGGCGCCAAGGGCACCGGGACGCGTCCCCTGCCGCCCGGCGCTCGGCACCGGCGCCCCGGGGCACGGCGGGTCCGGGCACAGGGAGGGACGGCGGGGCTGCCCCCCAGCAGGGGCCGCGGTGAGCGCGGCGCTGTCCCTTCCCAGCGGGTGCCGCTGTCCCGCTGTCACCCGGCCCGGCCAGGCCCCGTCCGGCGGGAAGGGCGGCGGCGCAGCGGCACCGGGCAGAGCTGACAGGCGGGAAGGGTTTCCGAGCGCCGCCGCTCGCGGGTTCCGCCGTACCCTCCTGTCAGTGGCTGCGGTGACTGAGGCCCTCGCTTTGGCAGCCACCGGCCTGCGCCGGCACAGACCCGCCCGGCTGGGGTGCACCCGGTGCTGGAGCGGCAACAAACCGGTCTCTGGTCTGTTGTTTAATTTCTGTGCTCGGCTCTCAGGGCAGTCATTGAACCGCTACAAAAGGCGGTAACCTCTGCTGGCTGCACAGAGCCCAGTAGCTGCTTAACCCTGGGGCTGCCCTTGGCCAGCTGGGTCCTGTCATTCAGTGACTTCTGGATACATCTTCCATTTAAATAGCAAACATGCTCAGCTTCCTGTGCGTGCGCATACATGTGCATACTTACAGAATGAGAAAGATCACTTGTCTTCCATGTAACCACCTGGAGCCCTAGAGCATGAGACTRGGTTTTAGCCATCCTGTAAATGTAGACGAGCAAGTGTTGACAACTGATTGTAATGTAATGACAGATTTGTGTTTATAAATATGTGTGTATACATGTAAAACTGCATTATGAACAACTTGTAAGTAACTATGTAGTTACAGTTTGCTGTACATACATATAGCGACAAGTCCATTATAATGCAGTTTAAAAGAAGCTTATTGAAATGGCATTTTAGCAATATTTACACTTTTTTAGCTCTCAGTGATGCTGTGTAATTATACAGAACAGGAAAAAAATCGGATGGAGTGTTCAAACCTTTTACGAAACTAGTCTGAAAATCATGAGGTTTTAGCTGAATGCTAGTAAAGTAAGATAATTTTAGTTAACCTGTTAAATGTGCTGGAAAAGTTGTAGTAGGAGTTTGATTTCCAGTTGAGCAGCAATATGGGAAGTAAGTTTTGATTATGGGGTAATGCAAACTTTTTGGAGAGACAGAAAGAAGTTCCAGAATTTGGCAAACCTCTGATGGAAGAAGTGAGAACAGTAGACATGTACAAAMTTGAGAAGTGGAGGATTGAATGGAGAAGAGTGGAATCAATGAGGGTGAGGAAGGGTTGACTGGATTTTGACTGTCTGTAAAAGAAGAAAATGTCCTGAATTCATATATCAAGTAGAAACCATGAATGTGCAAGTGTAGGAGCAGGCAGACGCTGAAGGATGATGTGAAAAAGTCCAGAGCAGAGATAGTCTGGAAAAGAACAGTTTGATCAGGAGCTGCATGCAATGCTTTGAGAATCAGATCCTTCTGTTATCTGGGGAGGAGTTCCTAAAGAACTTTATCTTCCCTGTTTGATCTTCCCTTGGTGCTGGAGGAGTTCTCAGCCTGTTGTCTTAGTAACAGTATCCTTCACCACTCAGCATTGTTATCTCCATCCCATCTTGGCATCTGCCCTCCCATSCTATATATAATTGTGTTGATATCTATGAAAGCCGTGCAGTGGGGTTTTTGCATGTTGCAGTGGTTTGTGCTCATCTTTGTCAAAGCAGCAGCTTCTTTGCTCTGAAGAAGCCATGGCTGGAAAACCAATTGCTGCTTTGCCTGTTGTTGGAGCTGCACCACAAGGGCCTTCTGGTTTGTCTCCTGTCCTGTTCATCAGATTCTTTACCTGAWCTGGTCCCTCACTGTTGGTATACAGGCTGTTACTTCAGCTGATGTATTCCATCATTTATTTCAGTATGTCATGACCTGCTGGAAGGTTATGGCTCCTTGAAAGGTGTGGCTTGGGACAGTATGTGCCAGGGTCACTTTGACATAATAACAGTTATAAAAACAATTCCGAGAAGTCATGTGAAACGAGAGGGAAAAGTTAATCACTTGGTACATGAGTCACTGGCTAATTAGACCAAGATTTCTTTCCCCAAGTGAAGGCTGGTTTTTAAGTGACCCAAAGTGCTAATGCCAAGTAGCAAAACTGAAATACTTCCATTCTCACTGAAAAAGCTCCAGTAGAAAGCAGAGGACAGATTAAGTCAAGTGATCCAGGAACAGGTACAATCAGAATGATTCCTTCAGCAGAAAAAGGGAGTGAGATGCGGCCCTGTCGGGTATGTCCTGAAGCTGCATGTCCATTTCTGAGGTACTGTAGTTAAGAGATGATAGACACACAGTAGTTCTGCAGAATGGAAGCCAGAGAAATCTTGGTATCTTTTATTAGTGGCTTCCTCCTCACATTAAACTCTTTCCCTAATTTCTTAGCCTAAAAGACAGAAGGGTAGAGTCATACCAATTTTTTCCTTAATTTTACTACAGTTGTCAAATGCAGACTTGATACAGCTCATGGAAGAGAGCTGCAGATGTGTTTTCTCTTGATGATTTATTTTAACTCCAYAGGTTTTGCTTCAGTTTGAGGCTGTTCCTTTTTTAACAATTTATTGTGTAGCATGCCTGGAATGCCTTTAACCACTTCTTTAATAAAGAAACCAGAAAAATGTTACTGGGTAGAGGGCAACTCAGATCACTCTATTTGTGATGATTGACTCCATGTTATCTGGGACAGTACATAAAGTGGGAAAAATTTGATTAGTACAGAGTGCTGAGGATTGTGGTGCTCTGGATGGTTGATCCCGTGGAGTTGGAGTTTCTGTTGCTGATCCTGCCTTAGGGCTGGCTCTACACAAACCAGATTGGAGTTAGCAGGGACCAGTGCTGCACCAAGATTAGGTGTTTACAGAGTCTGCACAGCACTTCCTGCTTTCCCTTACCCAGCCAGACTTGGGGCAGGGGCTCCACCAGGCCCTGGCAGAAGCTGGTTTTGCAGGACTGTTGGTTCAGGATCATTGATCCCTGCAGTGGACTGGTAAGCAGGTTAGCTGTATGGTGTTGTTCTGGAGCTTAGAAGTTTCACTGGCTGCCTGCATCCTTGGCTCAGCTAAGCATAACCCTGTTGAATTGCCTATTGATCATTGAGTTGACKCTGTGTTAATATCCAATAAGCCAAATCCATTTATGAGCTTTGATGATTAAACCATCAAGGGCTTGATTCCAGGCCTGTTAGTAGTTTTGATATGATGTGTTCATTGAATATGTTTTTGTATGCTTCAGCACTCAGTCCTGTAGATGGTGTGCCAAGCTTAAGTATACTGTTGGTCCTTGGTCCCTGTGTTGTCTTGCCACACAGCTCAAATTATTTTGATATTTAAGGTCAGTTGTATCCCATCCTGCTTGCTTTGCTGAAGCTGAAATCAGGGCTTGTATGCAAAATTCACTTCAGATGATGAGGTTTGAAAGAGATCTAAATTTTACCTCTTACCTTTGCTGCAGGATAAGGGTATTTTGAGSTCTTGAGCTGCTGTTGCTCTAAGTCAGTCAAATGCATTTTAGTCGTGGTTACGGTGCTATTTTCCAATTGCTTTTAAAGAGTTCTTAGCTTCTCCAGTCTTGCAGGTTTAATGCAAAAGCAATATATAACAATAGGTGAAGTAACTGGAATATCTTTAAATGTCTTYTACTTTTGAACACTGTTATGCTGAGCTAGGAGTGTAGTCAATGATTACACAGATATGAAKTGAAATATCACAAGAAAGTGGAATTCATGGCTTACTGACGGCAGTAGAAATTTTGCCATTGAGAGGAATCCTGGCCTTCTTGAGTTCAAAGGCTCTGTAGCTTTAAAACAATTTTTTAAAAATGCTAGATGCTGCATTCATGACTGTAGAAGTAAACATCATGGAATTTTTTTATCATCCTATCCAGCAGCTACCCTTTACCTTCTCATTCATTTCAAATTTAACTAGAAGTCTGTTCCTTCTTAAAGGGGAAAGTGTGCATGAGAAGGTCAATACTGCTGGAGCCAGAACTGAAAAACAAAAGCATCAAATTTAACATCACTGCATTGTAAAGCACCCTGGGAGGAGACAAAGGAAAGAGAAGGACATAGGTGCTCTTCTGCTCTAGCATACTGTGGGAAAATAGCATGCCTGCAGACTGGAGCATGGGAATGGTGGGTCATGTGTTCGATTCAGATCTCAGGGATAAAACAAAGTCCTTCTAGAATAGGTTTGTCTTCTTGCAGTACTGATACTCTTCTCTCTGACAGGGGAACTGTACTCTGGCAAGATGCTCTCTGCCTGGTGAGTCTTACACTTTTTATTTCATTTCATATTACCTAGAAAGAACAGAGCTGCTGATGGAGCTTGGTAATAGGTCTGATTGGGGTTTGTTTCTGTCAGTGGTGTAGTGAAGAAACAGTGAAATGAGCCAAGTTTCCATGGGATTGCCTCCCTTGTCTAACTTACATGCTGCCTGGTCCATTTGGCTTTGGTGAAGATTTCACAGCAGCAGCACAATGTATTTCAAGCCTTGCAATGCTTGAAGCACATGCTGTTGCAGAGCCCTAGCCCTGTAATAAACTCCTTTGAAAATGATGGGTGAATATTAAGTGACATGTCAAATCTAGTGTGCCTGTGAATTGCACTTCAGTGCTTAAACTGTTTTTCCTTAGATCTGTGTTTTATCTAGCTGCAGTGTGTTAATATAGCATTACTTCACTCACTTCTGATTCTACTTTGAGAAACCAGTTAAATCTGCTTATCTTTTTTGGTGTCTAGAAATCCTGTATCAACTCCTTTGTAGGGGATGGTATAGAAATTGCTTTTTTAAAAAATCAAATGGGGAAATGGTTCTTCCCTCTGGCATTGTGTAATTGAGATAATTATATTCTTCAGATACTATGCTGACTCTGTTTAAGATCAGTCTGGAAAACTGCCCAGTGCCCTGTAAGAGTCAAAGAACAGGAGTTCAGTTCGTAATAAAAGTTGCAGTGTCAGGGCACATGAGCAGTGTGGGAAGGGGACAGTGGGGTATATGAAACTGAGAAGCTGTGCAAGTATTTCCCTGTTGAGAGTTTTGGAAAAACAGTTTCTCTGGACTCGGGGTGGGAAGAGAAGAGGGATGATAGTGGCTTGCTACTCTGCCCTACACTCTCTTTTTGGTCTTTTTTTCTTCCTTACCTGTCTCTGCGACTGTGAGGCTTCCTGAGTATATCTCTTACGGGGCTGATACCTTGCTCCTACCCTTTGTATGGGTGAGGATAACTCAGCGGTCCTGGAGGTGGTTCCTCATAGCTCTTTCCTGGTTTTGCTTTAAACAGGGTAGCTGCTGCTTTGTTAGCCCTTGTCAAAGTTACTCTTAATAGCTTTGTTGTCAAGCTATAACTGTTTTTCCCATCTGTATAAATCTAGATGAAGACAAGACAACTGTTCATGGCAAACTCTGGGCAGGTTTGATGGCACTGAGGTGTCTCTGAATGGATATATTCCCCATTTAGTCCCAAACTTCTTTCAAGGTCGATAGTGGTGTCCTCTGCTTTCTTTTACCTGACAGGGATACTTGAGGGCTGGACAGCTGGATCATATTCCTATGGGTAACTTCTTAACTTCTTTCTTATTCACAGGTGTGTCTGGGAGCCAAGGACTGGCTTACACAAACARCAGGAAGCTTGCGTAAGTATCCCCAGGAAAACTGTAATGTAGGGAGACTGGGGCTGCTCTAGCCCTGATCAGATTTGAGGTCTGAGAAATGAAATTACATTAAATCCTTGTGCACATCGTAGGAGCATGGAACTAGCCCTAACAAAACCCAGGTTTTGCAGGTTGGGAACTGAAAATAAGCTTTGTCTGCAACGAGATAGTGAGGCAGGGAAGGGACAGGAATGAGGAGACCAGTGATAAATGGATCTCTACTCTTTGATTATCTGACTAAAGGTGTTGTTTGCTCTCTGATGATCTCCTGATAGGTTTTCTGTCAGGAGAAGTGGAGTCATTCACAGAGCTGTTGTTCACATGTTAGGCTTTACATTACTGAGGTGGTCTTATAAAAATGTGTTTGGGGAAATAACAGGAAGAGTACATGTATAAAAGCCTGAAATACTGCTCTGTTTATACAAAGTAGCCTGTGCTAGAGGAAATGCTAAAGCATGTTTGTTTCAGTTTTCCAAATGTGGTGTCAGTAGATATAAAAATCATCCTTTGAAATGCTTGGGATTGCCAGCTCCCTGTGAAGGAGCATGGTGGAGGGAAATACCTGGGTTTTTAATGTGTTGCCATTGGCAATTTATGGTGCTTTTCCTTTTTATCTGGAGCAGTCTAGCAGCTTCTGTAGAGATTACAGTCCTAATCTGGAGGTAAAAATATTGTTACTGCACTAGTCTTGGGCATTGCATGGACTGGCCAGGTCACCCTTTAATCAGTATTTAAACCATGAGGGTTCTGTTGGGTTGTCTGTCTAAATTAAAATTCTACACATGTCAGTTCTCACTGAGTTTCTGAGACCACCAGTGATGGTAGGATTCTTTTCCTTTGAGGGTAGTAATCTTTTCCTTTCTTGCTGGATTGTTGTAGCTTGMACAGTAAGTAGGAGTCCTTTGGAACAAATACATCCGAACAGCTGAGCAGCCTTGCACATCAGTTAAGCAAGTGTAAATTCTGTACTTGAGCTTGGTGCCGGCAGCCTGCAGAGGAATGTTCTTCTGTGTTCATACTTTTCTCTCTTTCTGCAGAGTAAATAGCTCCAGTGTCTTCACTGTCCGCTACTTCAGAACCACTGCGGTACATAGTAAGTAAAAAGTCACGAATTAGCATGATGCTTCTTTTGCTATCTCTTGCTGTCCTGCCAGTAGCCAAAGCTACCTTCCATCCTTGGTCAAGGCTTACTGCTGTCCTGCCTGCATGGATGGCTCAGGGGCCCTATATCCCCAGGGCCCTAAAGATTTTGTCTGGCATTGTTGTCACCATGCAGCTTTCTGTCAAATGTGAATTTCTCTGGTGTTCAAAGGTTAATTAGTGTTGAAGCAAGGAGAAGGACAGCAATTAAATTTTGATGACCTACCCACTTTGATACAGTTGTGATGACAAGAATGAAGCAATGCTATAAATTTTGAGCTCTTAATGCAGCCAAGTCTGTTTGTCTCTCTCACAGGGGATGACGTGGTTACGGTGAACACACCAGCCTTTGCAGAGTCAGTCACAGAAGGAGATGTCAGGTGGGAGAAAGGTAAGCAGTTGCCTMTTCCCCGAAATTCTCATCACTGTTACTGCTGTGTTGGACACCTTGGGGATGCATTATAGTTTACTGGCTGACAGCCTGCTCTGTGCCTTTCAGTCTGTGACAAATGAGGCATTTAATTGCAGCTCTCCTAAGGAGTAAGGATTGCAGTTACTGCCTTATCACCTCTCTGTCAGAGGTGGTGTTGGGTGAAAGGAGATGTCTAAGCTGGAATCAGACTCTTAAACTGTGCAGTAGCTTGTTTGAGCTAGTCTTTTGTTTAGTTGTGGAGAACTGGGGTGAAAAGATTATGGGTTAGTGTGGGAAACTGCTGTGGGGAAAGAGGGGAGGCCGGAGCACACCTCCCTCCTCACAGTGGTCTTCATATCTGTCATTCAGCTGTTGGAGACACAGTGGCGGAAGATGAAGTGGTGTGTGAGATTGAAACAGACAAGGTAGGATTTTCTGGACCAAAACTTTTTCTAGTTCTGTAGCAGGTACCCTGTATGGCTTCTTTCCTGCTAAGAGCTAGAGCCTGCAGGGCCCTGACTGTGTCTCCTGCTCTTTATATGGAGAAAAGTTATCATCTGGTATGAAAACCTGCTGTGCCTTAAGTGAGAATTCTTTGATAACACTTACTAATACATTTGATTAATCATCAGCGATGCTGATGTTTGTTGGAGCTGTAATTCTACTCCTCCTTCCAATTTGAGTGTGCTAAGCTTTGAAACGTGTTTGTGTTTAAACAAAGGAGAAATCTGCAAGTCATGGGTTGTCTTCAGATTGTTTTAAATTTAGGCTTTAAGTTTATYCTCCCCTTAAAGGACTGTTAAGCTTTGAAGTTCTTGCTGAATTCTCTGCCAAGTTCTGTTTTCAGCTTTGCTGTCAGGAAGATGCTGGCAGTGGGTCAGTTCTTGACTGTACCCTATCAGGCTATACATTACAYTGCCAGCATCTCCTAAAGCTTCTAACAATTGGCACAAAATCCYGGAGGAGGGTGTGAAAACTGTTGCAAATAATGTGAGACGTAGCTGCTCTCTGTGCCAAATTACCATGTGTATTTGCACATATTGGCATCTTCTCTTGGGCACTTGTTCCCCAACCAATGCTTGGGAGAATTTCACTGATTTTCTTTTTTTTCAGACATCAGTGCAAGTTCCAGCCCCAGCAGCTGGTGTGATTGAAGCTCTGCTGGTACCCGATGGTGGCAAAGTGGAAGGGGGGACACCTCTATTCAAACTCAGGAAAACTGGAGGTAAGTCAGGCATGTATAACTTGCATAGGCTGTTGTGTTTCCACCCAAGTGTTTCTTTTCTGAAGATGAAAGCAAAGAATTTAGACGGATCCTGAGAGAGGTTAAGTAATTCCTCCATCTGCCTCTGTAAATGGAAGAAAATACTCCTATTCAAAAATCATAATTTTAGTCCTTCTGAGGTGATATCTTCTCTTTTGTTCCCTCTGGAGAGACTGACCTCTCAGCTAAAGCTAGTTGAGAATTCTCCTGACTCCTTTCTCTGCCCTCTTCTGTGTAGCATCCAGTCTCCTGCACAATGAGGAGACCAAGGGTGTCAATGAATAAAACTTCCACCATGGCTTTCTCTTGTGGTGACTTCTGTCATCTCAGTAGTGCTGAGAGTGTAAAGGCACTCTGCCAGAGGCTTAACTTTTGTCAGGTTGGTTGGACTTGCAGAACCCTGCCAGTGGAAGCTGGTGGCTTTACCATGGTTCTTCCTGGTCTTTCAGCTGCTCCTGCCAAGGCTAAACCAGCAGCAGCCCCTCCTCCTCCTGCAGCCCCTGAACCTGTAGCTGCACCTGCTCCTCCCCCTGCTGCAGCACCAATTCCCACTACAATGCCACCAGTGCCGCCTGTGTCAACTCAGCCCATCGACAGCAAACCAGGTGAGGCAACGGCCATTTGTTCTGTTCTCAAGCYTTTCCTCTTTGGGGGAGAGTGTGCAAGGTTAAAGACAGCAAACAGAGGCATTTATGATGAAGGCCTCCCACAGTATTGCCCGGCATGCTCCTGACTCTGCCTGGAACCTTCCCAGCCTAATTCAAGGCTGCTTCCACACTGCGTTGCTTACTCAAGGAGCTCAAAGGTGCTTTCTACTTCAGGGCTTTTTTACCTGGCTTCCCTTTTTGACTGATGTGTTTTTTGCCCTCAGTGTCTGCGGTAAAGCCGGCTGCAGCCCCAGTGGCAGCCTCTCCTGGAGAGGCAGTGCCCACCAAAGGTGCCAGATCAGAGCATAGGGTAAGCTGTGGGAACAGGGGCCTTGCCARCACTTCTGTTGCTAGGTGATAATCTGTTCTGGCATAAGCCTTGAGCTTTCCGGATATGTCCATATCTACCTGTACACACCCAGTAGAGCTGAGACAGAGGGAAAATTCTCTACATAAGGGAACCATTTAGGGGTGGTGTGGAAGAAGGGCCTGGACCAGTCTTTTCTTGGCAAAAGTCTTGTCTTGAGCTCTGCTGGCTGAAGGTAGAAGGACTCCGTGTGATCTGCTTGGTTTGTTCACAAGCCCTCTGCAAAGGGTTGAGGCTGCTGCAACTGTTTTGTGCATTCTTAAGAGAACATGCTTGAGCAACCTGCTTTCTTAGCAGTTTTATTCTTCTCACGTTAGCCCCGTGCTATAAAGCTATGCATGCTTTGAGTTCCTGAGGAATGCAGAGGTCAGAAGTAGTTATACTGTGATGCATCTCAGCACTCCTTTTCAAGGGAACTGTGTGTTGAGCTGAGCAGTGAAATAAACTCCTCAGCCCATTGTGCTCCTGACTTAGCCCTAGGCATCTATTACTAGTCAATCAGATGGCAAGAGGAGGGCTTTTTGAGTTTCGTTTGCATTTTGCCCTTGGAGGAGCTTGAAGTGGCTTCTGCTGATACCTTTTTAATTTGCAGGTGAAAATGAATAGGATGCGTCAGCGTATTGCTCAGCGACTGAAAGAGGCTCAGAATACTTGTGCCATGCTGACCACTTTCAATGAGATTGATATGAGGTGAGGAGCAAACCTCTTTTTCCCTTTATGAGTAGAAACAGATGAAGGCAGTCATCTTTAAATAGCAGTCAAAACCCTGCGGTTCTCTTTGGAAAGACTGGCAACATGTTGTTTGGGACCTCTTTCTTAGGTGTGTACCACAGTCTGCACAACTTCCATGGGCCATGTTGGGCCATGTTGGTGTTGTGGTATGAGGGGGTGCATAGCTTCCTAATGGCCTGTCATTCCTTGGGAGTCATCTGCTGCTTGTAGTAGGGGTAGTCTCTGGTTCCTCTTCTGAGGGCTTTTTGGTGGAGGACGTGTAAATGTTGAGCAGAAGATGAGCAAGATGTAGCATCTGCTTTCTGCCATCCCACCAGCTTACTGCTTTTGGAGGTATTTAACTTCCAGTGAGGTAGTTCTCCAGGGTTCATTAGCCTTTTCGATGAACATTCCATAGGTTTGAGGCCTTTGCTGTTAGATGGTACTGCTTTCCAGAGACAGACAAGCATACTTCCCCATCCCCACAATCAGGTGGGGGGCTCCTGACTCAAGTGCTTGTGTGGACTGAGCACACTAATGTCCTTAGAGAGGGTGGGCATCTTATGTTACAGTGCATTAAGGGGAAATTGTGCCCAAATCAAATTGCCTTGTGAAATCCTATGCTGCTCCTTAAGACAAAACATGTAAATATTTGGGTCTCAAAACAATAAGGYTGGCAAAATAGTCTTGATTGGAGGGAAGTGCTGCAGCTTTATCTCCTCTCAGAGGCTCATTGAGGTGTCGCTTTACACCGGCCTGGGGCTCTCATTGCATCTGGTAAAGTGGTTTGGATTGATTCCTGTGAAGTTGACTCGTGAAGACCTGTGCTGGGGCCTCCTGCTTCCCACGGGGGTCAGCGTCTGAAAGGAGGAGGCCATAATGAGCCAGTTTCATAGGAAGCTGCATCCTCACTGCTGCAGTCCTTGTGTCTTGGGAGGCACTAATGTCTTTGGGCAGTAATCCTAACCCTAAACAAGGTTACACGCAGGAAAACAAACACTCTAAACCACTGAGAACTCTGCTCCTTGCTGAAACTGTCTCTTGGAAGAYTCAAGGTCTCTGAAGGGGGAAGGGATGAACCATGCAATTCCACAACATCTGGTATTAGTCTGGAAGAGGCAGAGCTTGTAGCCACAGCTTGGTTGACTTTTTGTAAATGGCCTCAATTTTGATTAATAGAAACAGTAAGGAAACGTGATTCACCTGGTTAAGGGCTCTGGGTGGACTGGCACCCACTACCATAGCACCTGGAAAAATTCCTTTCATATTCACTCAAATCCCAAAGCCAGAGAGTTTGATACATTGGGGGTGTTGTGCTGTCTGGTGCTAAACTTGCAGAGTGATTGAGTTCTTTGATCACCTCCTGCATGTTTTCTGCTTTTGGAATTTCCTGTTTTTTCACCCTTCTGTATCAGCCCAGCCCCACCTGCTTTTGCTGTCTGTAGTGCCACACTGGTATGAGAACTGGTATCTCCAGAGAACTGGTCATCAGGCCTAAGCAGGAAATACACCATGCCCTGTCTTGCTTCTGTGCCTGGCAGCGTGCCCCTTGCAGGTTAACCCTGTCCTGTAGGTTCATGGAGAAGACCAGTTTCTCTTTGACCCTTTGGTAGGAGCCTTAGAGCTATGTTCAGTACCTATGATGGTTGAAGGGTTTTTCAGCAGACTGGTGATTTCCCATTTGGTGGTGCAGATTTGCATCCTTGGGACTGGCACTGACATCTGTTACGGAGTAGGGGAACAGTGTTTTCTTGGACTTCCCATTTACCAGTGTCATCATGCATTTTGCAGTAACATCCGGGAGATGAGAACTGTACATAAGGATACCTTCCTGAAAAAGCACAACCTGAAGCTAGGTTTCATGTCAGCTTTTGTGAAAGCTGCAGCTTTTGCTCTGCAGGACCAGCCTGTTGTGAATGCAGGTGAGTGGTGCCCCTTGCTGGTGACTTGCATGTCTAGGGAACGTGGCAGAGTGGGGGAAAGCAAATGTGTATGCACGTTTGTCCTGTAGTTCATGGCAGGACKAATAGCTTGGAGAAGCAACTCAAATACGCAGGCAAAAGGGTGATCGTCCTCCATGCTGCAGCTGGTTTTATTAAAGCCATTTACATAAGCAGAGGACAGCTTGCCAAGAGGGAAAGGATTCCCCTATTAGGAAAGGATGACCAGGAGTGGGGCCGGGGCCACGCAGAGGGCAGAGCCTACTGGTTGGTGTACAGGTGGCTGCCGTAGCCACATTGCAGTTCCTGGGAATGTCAGAGGTGCTTGCTGAAACCAAGAGGAACAGAGTAACCAAGGGGAGAACAACTGAGGGGGACTGAGCTGTGTGGGCTGTGTTCTTTCTGTTTATCCTGATGCTTCTCCCACAGGTACAGCAAGGGCTCGTTCTTTTCTGGAGTTATGTTTAAGCTAGAAATGAGCAAATTGTTACGATTTTGTAGCCTGTCAAACCCTTGATCTTGGGTTCTGCATATGTAACACAAACTTTTTCTCTTTCTAGTGATCGATGACACGACCAAAGAGATTGTGTACAGGGACTATGTGGACATCAGTGTCGCTGTAGCAACTCCCCGGGTAGGTACCTTGGATGCTTTGTCCGTGCTTCCTGCCATCTTTGGTCTGGGATGGTCATAGACTTTGAGCCAACTCAGCTGTGTGGTCTGCTGCAGCAGAAATTAACTGACAAGACTGGTCATATAAATGAGATCTCTGATATGTAATGGACTGCTGAGATAAGTTTTGAGAGAAGTGGAAGACCAAGAATATTCTGCCACTATATTCATCTTAATAGGATATGTGGTAACAGGGTCAATATAGATCTCAGTTGTTAATGAGTTGGGCCAAGTTAGAGAAGCCCTGTTTCGTCATGAATCCATGACCTAGGTAATAAAAACTTTGAACATCCTGTCCTTTGGCTAACTTTGCTATGCTGTTCCACAGAGATGTTTCTTTCTAGGGAGAGTATGGGATGAAGTTACAGATGTTGAATTAGTGAATTACTTTCTTGATTAGAAGTTTCTGCTATAAGGCAGAGGTTTGACGAGTACTGAAGTTCTGTCACTGCTCCCAAAGTCTGGGGCAGGGCCAGCATAAAGGGATGAGAGAAAGAGATGCCAGCTAAAATCTCCCAGTGCCTCACCTGGAAATTTTATCAATGTGGAGCTGGATCCAGACAGACCTGGTTGATTTTATGAGGTAGGGTAACAAAGCCAAAGATGACGGTTCAGTTTAGGGTGTCAGCCCTTGATGTGTGTCATGCCAGGTTTCCTGTCAGGCTGCCAGGGTGTGAGGCAGCTCTGCCAACCACCTGCTATGGGCTGAAGGAGAGGCAGGAACTCTCCGGGGCTGTGTCCAGGTTCCTGGCCCATGACAGCTAGCTGTGTGTCACTGCACTGATTTTGCTGTTCATGGACTTTGCTTCTCCCCAGGGTCTGGTGGTCCCTGTGGTTAGGAATGTAGAAAACATGAACTTCGCTGACATAGAGCGTGCTATCTACGAGTTGGGGGAGAAGGTAAGGAAAGTTTTCTGCAGAGGGTTGGGAGTAATGGAAGGAATTGGGAGTGCTGGATCGGCATGTATTGATTTAGTCTCTGTGTTGTCATCTGTGACCTCTAACACACTGAGTTGTGCTGTGATCCAGTTACATCTCTGGCTGTGCCTCTGCCTTCTAAGACATCTCTATCTACTTGTTTCCCTTCCAGAAGATTGCAATCTGTGCATTAATGATGTGGTGTATCTTCACCATTGTAGAGGCCRAGGCTGAACTGCCCTGGAGTAGAAGTCTCTGTGTCTATCACCTGCAAAAGCAGGACTTGGAAGTGAAGCCGAGAGAATCCTTCCCCAAAGCCACTAAACGTTCAGCTCTAAAGATAGGATGTGTTTTCAAATTATTTGTGCTGGTTTTCAGTTGAACAAATCAATAAGCAAAGCTCTTGGCAATCACTATTTATTCCTGGAGAGTGTGAATGTGCAAACCCGTGTTCCTTGCTCTCTGTGATCTGTGTGGCTTTCTAAGACCTTACTTTTACTTCTAGGCACGGAAGAATGAACTGGCCATTGAAGACATGGATGGYGGCACTTTCACAATCAGCAATGGTGGGGTTTTTGGGTCACTCTTTGGAACACCTATTATTAACCCACCCCAGTCTGCCATCTTAGGCATGCATGCCATCTTTGACAGGCCTGTGGCTGTGGGAGGCAAGGTAGGTGGACCTGTACAGGGGATTTTAGTGAACAAAGGAGAGGGCTCTGCACATTGAGGACTTTTTTCTAAGGGATTAGTGTCACTTCTAAAACATTTTACTGTGAAGGAGCAGAGACTTATTGGTTCAAGGAACCTTTGCCGGCCCTGGTAGTTGCTTCAGCTGTGCAGGGGGCTTTGTCCTATCTGTGAGGGGGTAAACTGGATGTAATCTGTTTAGCCGTGGGAAGGAGGAGGTTGTAGCCTTTGCGATAGGGAACAGTTGCAGGAAGGGACCTAGTCTTGTATATGGCGTGGACACAGCCTGGGTGGGTGGGTAGGTAATCTTGCCAGGTGGGACACATCCAGGAGGGTTGGAACCCTGGATTTAGGGTGGGAAAAAGCCAGGTCTTCTGTGAATTCCCGGGAGGGAATGATGCAGGCAGTTGCGCTGAGCTCACTAATCCTGGTGTCACTCCTCTGCTCAGATCGAGGTGCGGCCTATGATGTACGTGGCGCTGACCTACGATCACCGGCTCATCGACGGCAGAGAGGCCGTGACCTTCCTGCGCAAGATCAAGGCGGCGGTGGAGGATCCCCGCGTGCTGCTGCTCGACCTGTAGGGCAGCCACACCCCCACACAACCCACCCAGGACAGGGCTGCAGCACCAGCAGGGACAATGCAGGGCATTCAGGAACGGGCAGGGGTCATTCCAGTCTTTCTTCCTCCGCTGTGATTGGAGCTGTCCCAGAGGGAATTRCGGGAATAGCTCCTACCTCCTTTCCTATTTTGTTTAATGAAGGTTTAGTATCTCACGAGAGCTGCCATGAAGTGGGCCAACCACTGAATGGCCATGCCTTTCCAGAGCCATCTATGTGGCATCCTCTCCCTCACAGCACCAAACTCTCACCTCTAGCTTGTTCTATACCACTGGAAACTGCTTGCTGCTGCTGTGCTAGGGTACCCTTCCCTGCCCCTCCATGGCAGGTTCAGCTTTATTGCCTAGCACTGAGGTTCCTGGGAGGGAAAGGAGAGGAAAGGCTACTGTCCTGTCTATGTTTTGCTTGAAAATATTTCACACTCATCTGCCTTGCAAGGGTGGTCTGACCCCGAGGCCACTTGCAGGAAACGTTTGGATCAGAGCGGGGCTTGAGGTAGGTGTCGTGCTTCTGGCAGTGCCCTAGTTACACTCCCTCCACAGACAGTAACACAGGGTGGCAGCTCCCCTACTTTCCCTTGGAGATTGTGTCTCACCAGCCCAGTCACTGTGGTGTGAAGGTTCATGTCTGGGTGGGAAGAGCCCGTGACCTCTGTGGAGGTAGCACTGTTCCTGGGGACAGCCCTTTCACCATTACATGCCCGACATGGGGGTGAGAACCAGCCCTCAGCAACTCTCCTTGACTCACAGCTCACTGGCAGTGGATCTGACTGCTGGCTTCCTGCGTGCGGGGGCTTGGCCTGCTCCCAGCGGACACAGCTGGGGGGGCCAGGCCTTTCACTGTAATGTATATCCCAGCCCACGGGTGCTGGTTTTGGGGGGAGGGGGGCAGTTCTTAATCTGATAGCGCACACATGAATGAGGRGTGAGGGGGTTGCTAGTGCCTGCAGAGTCTATTACTCTTACCCCCTACACAGAACTTGTAACAAAAATATTTAACACAGCGGATTTTAAATGAAATAAAACTGTGCAACGACTGCCAGGTGGGGTGTGTTTGAGGGGGCGAGGACTCTGGCATCAGCATCATCTGCAGTGTAGTGCAACAGGCCTGTTACCTGGTGATGAGAGAGGAAAGAGGCAATTGGAGCTAAACCTACCACTGGTGCTACTAAACTGAGTCTTCTCTGCCTGTGAACTCTACTGTCCTCAAACTCTGCCAAAGAATTGGCTCTTCCCAGCAGAGAGGTTTTTAGGGCTGGAAATAATCTTTTTCTTGGTCTAGCAACAGAACTGTTACAGATGGTGAGGAATTCCCGGTGTTTGCTAAAGGGCATGATGGCCGAGAGGGAGACCTGGCATGGATTCATAAAGTACAGATACAGAGACAGGGTGGGTTTTCACTGCTGCAACAAGGGAGARTGTAATTCATGCAAGTGAGGAAAAGGCTGTCGCAGAGGGAGAAAGGAAACAAGAACAAGGGACTGTAAAGGAGAAGCTATCTGTGGTGCTGGGTATTTTCCCCAAGGAGCTGTCCTTGTTGGAACCATACAAAATCATTCCTGGATAATGGCAGGGTTTTCCCARCTCTGACATCAACTTCAGAGAATGGTTTGCCCTTCCCAGTTATGGGTGAAGAGGGCAGCCCCTTCTAAAGAAAAATGATTGTACTTACAGCTACCATGCTGATGAAAGGGAGAGCCGTTCCTAGTAGTGGGGCCTGTATTTTCCTGGCAGCTGGAGACAAAACCAGTGTGTGGAGTCAGCTTTTCTTCCTGGCCCTGGCTAGGGTAGGTTAGGAGAGGAGCGAAAAAACCCTTGTTTGTTCTGGGAAGGGTAGAAAATCTACTTGTTCTTGCACAGATGAGTGAAAGAGCAGGTTATGATTAAGAAAATGCTGCTTGCACCCAGCCTCTGCGCTGGTTTAGGATACAGAGGGTCCACCTTTGTACATGAGCCTGGGGAAGGGTAATGCCTTTGTTCTGTCTGGAGCTGCAATAAATGAGGCCTTTGAACCATCCAGGAAATGAATATACAGTCAAGATCTTAAAATGGTGCAGCTTAAAAAATTGCTTTATTTAATCTGCCCTGTCAAGGCTTATAAGAGAGTTGTGCTTGAAACTTCTTTTCTTGTGACTCGGGTGACACCCATGGCACTAAGTTGAAAGAAGGTGTGCTGTGGCTTTGGCCAGAGGGTCCTTCCTCCTGAACCTCCCCTTAATCACAGGACTAGGAGGCACATGGACAAGGGTACAAGCCTGCAGCTGGATGGTTCAGCCAGTGCAGGCTGCCATGGAGAGGAAAAGCCCCAGGCTCAACTGCTCCTGCTCTCTGGCCTTCTGTGGCATTAGTGGTCAGCTCCCTGCTTAGTCCTCCAGTTTCTGCACAGCCATTGAGTCTGTACCTTTGCTGGCACAGGAGGTGAGTTGGTCTAGGGCTCTGCTTCCCTCTGCTGGAGGAGCACTCCTGCTGCTGCCCGAGAGGCAGGCTGATGCTGCAWGGTATTAGTGCTGAGGGCAAGCAAGAGCTGGAACCAACTAGCCCAAGAGAGGTGTCACTGGTACCAGTAAGTCCTTGCTMTTGGAGGTAAATGGGCAGTGTGAGGGAGTGCTGGGAGAGGAGGGCCAGAACTGCACTGCCACCATTGCAAGCTCATCCTTCAGCCTGTGGCTTTGACTTGCACAGCTGAGCACAGCAGCCTCTGCCTTGGGCTATCAGCAGACACAAATTTATGCCATTTTTCTTTCAGCCTGAATGTATGTCYAGTTGGCCTCCCTCGTTGGCTGTCAGAGTTCACTCCTTTAAACCCTTGCTGTTTGGTCCACCAGGGATGACCATGCTCAAAGCATGGGCACAAGGGCTGCTGTCCTGCCAGTGGAAAGGAGTACCCAGGCATGGGAGGCTTGAGCCTCAACAGGAAATGATGACAGAAGTCAAGGCTGGAAGAAAACCCAGGCATTCTGTGCACTTCTCCCACATCTGAGCTGCAGTCATACAGGTGTGGACACCTGAGGCTGTGAGGCAGACAGGAGCACAAGGGCAGAAGGCCAGRCAGTCATTGTTACCTTCTGGGATTTGGCTGCAGGAAGCTGATGGCTGGGAGTCACACCAGCCCAGGGTTCCCAGCCAGATTTGAGAAAAAGATTTGGGGCTTTCCCTTGCTCAGCATGCTTGGCCTAAACCTGGCTGGTGCAGCTCAGAAACAAAAGGACACTTCTCCAAGTGATAATTGAGTAGTTTATTTTTTTCAGAGGGGGAGAAGAGCAGAGAGCTCCCTCTTCTCTCACCCCTGCAGCAGGGATGACCCACAAGCACACATGCAGTCAGGGAGGGGCAGAGACCCTGGGCTCAGGCTCCAGCCAGCAGGGCCTGGAGGGGCTGCACTGAAAAGCCACAAAAAGTAACAGAGCAGGGGGGTCACTGTGGTAGCAGCAGAGAAAAAACAGGGAGGGAGTTCCAGGGCAGGATGCTGAGGTGAGCAAGGGATGTCCCAAGGAGGGGAACACCACCTATTCCTGGGATTGAGCACCCAGGTTCCTTTTCCTACCAGGGAGGACCTGGAGAAGACAGCCTGGCCCAGCCTGCTGCCTCCTCTTTGGAGATGTCAACAGAAGCAGAGACAGAAAGACACGTAAGGCTGCAAAACCTCAAGTGCGCCCCACCTCAGGGCAGGCCTTGAGGCAAACCTGCCCCAGAGTGTTACCTGGGGTCACAAGTGCCAGGGAGCAGTGTAGGGCCCAGCTCCCTGAAGGAAGATCAGCCTGCCTAGCCCACCAGCTTGTTCCATGGGACTGTGCTGAARAAGGAGTGAGACTTCAGCTTTGTTATGCCGCCTGCTCCAGAGCCCAAGCGCCGTTTTGGATTGTACTGCAGGAGCTGCAGAGGAAAGCAATGGAACAGGAGATGGGGACACTGGAAAAGGTACCCAGGCTGGACTCTGCCTTTCCCCAGCCTCTAGTACCATTCTCCCCSCTATCCATCCAAGCCCCTCACCTCAGTGAGCAGCGATGTAGCAGCCAGGCTGAGGCCCTCTGGCAGATGCAGCTGGGTGTGAGGCTGAATCCCTGATGGATGGTTTTGGGACAGTGGCTGCAARAGGCAGAGGGCGGTGGGTAAGCAGAGGCACTGACGAAGGTAGGAGCACTCTGTTGAGTCTTCATTGTTACAGAACCTCAGCCCTACACAGAATTTAAAAGCCAGGGCCCTTAACATTCAAGAGACAATCCACAGGCACTGGGAATCGCACAACTAAACCAAACTGGCCAAGCCCTGAGGTACCAGCAGGGCAAGGCACCCTCCCAGCCCTACACAGCCTCCTCCTCCCCTGCCCTTCTTGCACAGCTCTTCAGCCTCTTACCACTCCTGTCAGCAACTCATACAAGAGAGAGCCAAAGCTCCAGCAGTCAGCTGCTTCAGTGGGCTCCGTGATCCCCCCCACTTCTGCAGAAAGAGACAGAAAGGGGTTAGACCTGGAGGCAGGGACCACCAGTGGCCACACTGTGCTGGGCAGATCTCACTGCCTACCGAAGCCCCCTCACTCCAGTTGGTGTGCCTGGGCAGAGAGTTGTAGAAGCCAGGGGACACATCCCTTACCTGGAGCGCTGTACAGCTCTTCCCGTGCCTGGCTGCAGTACTGGGGCTCCACTTCTGTCCAYTGGCCAAAGAAGGTGAGACGGACATGTCCTGCAGAACATCACCAGAGTCAAAAGCAGGGAGGTTAGGACAAAACTAGGGACTTTGGTCATAGCACGAAGCCAAGCCATATCCCTTCTGCTGGCAATAGCCAGGGCACTGGGCCCCTATCATGCCCTGAACACAGAGGCGCTGTGCATGTCCTAGCACCACTCCACCCCCCAGCCTCCCTGTGCTTGCCCGAAATGCCCARCAGGCATTTGGAGCTAGTGAGACTGCTTAGGTGGGCTCCAAGCTCACAGATCTCGATGCAGGCTCTGGTGAGGAAAGAAGTACTTTTAAAGGAGAAGTGTGGGGAGGAGGTTAGCTTTCTCATTGCAAAACTCTCTGCATTTTTCTTTTCTCAAGCAATTTGTAGCTCTCCAATTTGTCCAAGATTTTGCCAGCTGGGCAGGGACTTGCACTGACAGCAGTACCCATGGCTCAGAGGGATGGGACGGCTGCAGAACACCTCCAGCAGGCAGTTACTATAAGCAGGGGAAAACTAACYGTGAGTCCCACAAACCTCAGGCACAGTTCAGCTGGTTTCACCTTCCCCATGCTGGGATTTCCCAGGCAGCCAACTCCCAAGCGGGAGCAGTGGCAATGCATTTCTGTGGCTATGGCCCTTGACTCTCCTGCTGCAGAGCCATTTYTTGTAATACGCACTTGGAAAACTTAAGTGAAATCACACTTTCCAATTTCAGAAATATCCAAACCTTCCCAGACTCCCACCCTCCTCCAAAGCCAACTCAAKAAATTCCACATCTTCTGGAAACGGGGCAAGCAGTCATCTCCCAGTTGAGAGACCATCTTCCTTGTCCTTGGGGCAGCAGCACGAGGCATTACCTACCAGCTGCATCAAGCAGCAGGTTCCTGGGGTTGAGGTCCCGGCACAATACACCCTGTTGGTGAAGTCCCTCTAAGGCCAGGAGGATTTCTGCTGCCCACAGCTGCACCTGCTCCTCCTTTACAGCCCACGCTCTCCGGCTGTGCCCATGGGAACCCAAAGCCTTGCATTGTCCCAATGGTGGCTGTTTGCTGAGCCGGCCGCAGGTCAGGCTTGCTCCCGGTGAGGGCTCCCTCGTGGCTGGGTCAGGCACACAGGATTTGCTGGAGCTGGACAGGGCAACACCTGCAGGAAGCTGCCTCTCAGCCAAGGTCAGGAGGGGCTGAGCCTGGGAAGCCGCAGACACTTTCTGAGCTGGCAGTCGCCCTGCCCCTGGCTGGCCCCCTCTCACAGTCTTTGGTACAGGGAYGAGTCCCCGAGGAAGCTTGGGGCTTTGTTGTGAGGCTGTTCTCTCAGATTTGCAGTTTGCACCACTGGTTAGATCRTTCCATGGGTAGATAACCAGGCCCTGGGTGGCCAGGTGGCCAGGACATTTGGCTGACGCTGCTGGGAAATGGTCCACACCACCAGACACAGCCTGTGTCACACTCAGATCCTGTCCCCCAGATGCAGCTCTCATGYCACCAGCAGGAGCCAGGAGAAGCTGGCAGAGGTTCCCTGAGCCAGAGTCTGTAGGGTGAGGGGACTGCTCCTGAGGGAGTGAGGCATCAGCATTTCCCAATATTTGGTAGTTCACAGAGCCTGGGAGGCCACTTCCTATCCAGGCAGGGGAGATGGATACTTGGCTGCCTTCCTGGGAGTTTCCCACACCATCTTCTGTACCATGGTCCCTCAGGGTGTGAATGGTGTTTGAATCAGCAGAGTCCTGCTGGACACAGTACTTGGAGCGGACGTGAGACCACAGTGTCTCCCCTGGAAAGCAGAAAGGAGAACAAGTGACGAGGCACAAAGTATCCCTGGTTAGCCCACGATGGACACGGCCCATTCAGGCACAGGCCAAGGCCCACACAGTGGGGATGTGATTGAGCGCCATTGATCTCCCCAGCAGCAAAGCTCAAGTCCATGCAGGATACACCCCTGCCCAACAAGCGCACTGTGCCCAGTGCCACACCTCCCCCAGGACCTAGTACACGTAAGTCTCATTCCCTCCTCCTTTAGCAGCCCTCTCCCCGTTCTGCAGTCTCCTTGATCCCAGTTCTGCCACTTCCACGTCACAGAAAAGCCACATTTTCACAGATACTCCTGATCTCACTGCCATCCCCACTTTCCTGAAAGCCTTTCTGTCGTGTGTGACAGAGATGCCAGAGAGCTCTCTGGCCTGCATGGCACAGGCCCCTGGGTCAGCACAAGCTCTGATACCTACCACACCTCTATGAAGAAGGTATCTTGCACTATCACTATAAAAAATAGTCCCAAAACAGTAAAAGAAACATCGTTCAGATTTTAAAGAAAGGAAGGTTAAGGATAAACAAGATGCATCACGGATGGAAGGCAAGGCTGTTCTCACTCACCCTCCACGTGCTCCAGATGAAGGAAGATGGAGTCCTCACTCACATAGTAGCACAACAGCTTGACCATGAAGGGGACCCCATGAGGGATGATGGTCTGTCGCTCACGGGTCTCAACGTGGGATTTGGGGAGGCTCTGAAGAGGTACAGGTGGGTGTTACAGCCTGGTAGGGACTTGAACTCCCTGCAACCTGGCAGCTGGCAGGGCTGGAGGCCAGCCAGTGGGGAGTTTGCCTTCTGCCAAGCGCCATGGCTGCTCCCGTGTCACCTGCAATGGAGCTCCCTGTCTGTGCAAACCTGCAGCTCAGAGGGAGTCTGTCAGTGCCCAGCACCCAGCTGTGATAAGGCAGTGCTCTGCAAAGCTCTGCCAAGGCAGGGCACTCCCCATCCATACTGTGGGACCTGGAGGGCACGGCTGGTCCAGAGCAGGGACTCCTATGCAACCACCCTGCTCCCTTCAGGCAGGAACCTGCCATCCAAGCCTTTTCCTCTTCCCCTGGAACAGATGCTTCTCCCTCTCATGCCAGMTCCTTCTTGTCCCGTTACTGAAGTCCCTCACTGTTAGTTCCAAGGGCACTGAAAAATACTCCAGGACTTGTACAGAGCTCATTTCACCCACAACTTGTTTCAAGAGCAGACCCAGATTAACATGGGCTTGAATCATTACAAGTCAGAGAAACGGACAACCAAGAACCAATTCTTTTCTGATCACAGAGGATGGCTGAGGCAGCCAAAATATTTTTGAACCATGAACTTCCTCCAGCACCTCTGACAGCTGCTATTTTTTGATCCTGTCATCTGCCCCAGCCATCTGCTTGGACAAGGTGGCCCCGGCCTCAGAGGGAGAAGCAGAAAGATGAAACTGAAAACGCTCACCTTGAGTATAAAGGTCTCCCCAGTGGCTGGATCCTGGACAATCTGCACCTGGGACAGTACACACAGTACTGGTCAAAATCAGTGACCCAATACACAGCCTACAGGAATGACCCAAAGGACTCAGCCCTGGAACTGAAACAAATTCCCACCCAGCTGGAGGAGTTTGGTGGGGCTCAGACCTCTACTCTTGAAAGACAAAACACAAGTTATTAGCAAGGCAATAGCCGTGCAGCCAGGAAGCAGAAAATTAATTAAATCAAGAGAGGGCTCCCATGTCAGTTTTGCTTCCTTCACACTGAAAGGTTTCACATTGCTCTTTCTGGGCTCAAACCTGGGCCCCAGCAGGACAGGAGGATCACATGAGTCTTGACAAATCGCRATGTGCAAACGGCAGTGGAGAGCAACGTGCAGTGTGTGTGTGGGTACAGTAAGCCTGGAATCTTCACTCCAAGATAATGAACTTCTAACTAGTTTATTCATCCAGATAGCTCAGCTTCTGCTGAAGTCTAGATTATCCACCGGGGTCCACCATCAGGGCACCAGGGCATCAAGCATGATTCCATATGTGGGAAAGAACCAGATACATAAACCACCCTGTAAMTATCTTGGGAGCTCTGGTAAGCAAAAGTAACAGGGACATTAAGAGATTTCCCARGTAACTCCCTAAGGGGTCTTGAATCCTCTCCTGTGAATTTTTCTTAGTGGGAATGGTGTGGATGGATACCCCAATGTTGCTTGATGGATGTGCTGAGGGCTGTCACCCTCATTCCAGCTGCTAGGACCCTCCAGCTTAGCTCCTTTTGGTCCAGCCCCAGCCTCACCCTCATCTCCAGGTGAAGTCATTACCTTATCAATCACTCCCACAACCTTACACCGTCTCAGGTTCTCCACTGCCGAGCTCAGTGTCCTGATTGGCCGGAAGCGCAGGCTGCTGTAGCCCTGCAAGGTGATAAGAGAAGATGAAGGGCTAAGAAACGCTGCTGTTCTTGACAGTGGGTGAAAAAAGTCCCTGCATTTTCCAGAGAAGGCAGCAATACTGCCCACCTGGTCAACATGCAGATTCAACACTCCAATGGCCATGATTCATTTCTAACAACAGATGGACCATTTTCTTGGCCAACCCCTGAATTTCTACATATTTTAGGGAATGCTTGCAYTTGCAGCTGAGGTAAAAATCACAACAAAATTTGTAGCTAGACCTGAACTGATTCAACACTAAGGGGATCTGTATGGAAGGTAGTTGTCTTTCTCCCCACATTCTTCCCACTAGGCTCTGATCCTGCCCTGCCTCATTTCCTTCTTCCTTCTTCAACCACATCCTTCCCACAATGCAGAAAGCAGCCACTGTCTTTGGTTCCCATACAGATGGGAACAGTGACAGGGAAGATGACATTTTTAACATTTGACAGAATGGTTCCTTGCAGTGGCTTCAGTGTCCACAAAAATGTCCAAATTCACTACGGTGGCAGCAAGCTAAGCTTACACACATTGGATGGTGGGGTCCTGGAAGCACCCTAGGCAACCTGGGCCCACCTCAGCTCCTTGATCAAGGCAGAGCACAGCGCTGCCAGCTCCCTTGCAGACACTGGCCGGTCAGGACACTCTGCAGCTTGATGTGCCTGCCATTTTCTCRACACCATCTTAGTGTGGCATCTGGCAGAGGCGGACAAGGAGGGCCACCGGGGCTGCTTTATCTGTGTGTCCACATTCCCACATCCGCTTCCCAGTGTCACAGAGCCGCAGCCATCCCACCCGTGCCGCCCCACGCCAGCCCCTCACCGTGGCAGTGGTGTTGCCACCCCCCACCCGCTGGAGGTGGCAATTGAAGATTTCCTCGGCACGCCGCAGGTACTGTGTGATCTTCCTCTTCACGGCCTCTCGACGCTCCTTGTTGGGGTCAACTGCAGTCGGTGCAAAGGGYGGCTGTGAGGTGTCTGGCACTCACCGAAGGGATACCCTGGCCACAGTCGCCAGGGGGCTGCCCCAGCCCCTCATCCTTCTCCCGGTAGGGATGCACTCCCTGGATAGATGCCCCAATGCCCTCACCACACACCCTGGAGGGATTTCCCCATCCCATTGTCATTCTCTGTGGAGGGATACCCTGSCCCCCTCACGCAACTCCCGATATGAGAGCTCTGGTCCCTTGGCTGGTGCTCCCGGAGGGCGGCCCCGGTCCCCCGCCCCCGGTGGGCCGCACACACCCTGCACGCCGCGGAGCAGCACGTCCACGCCGTTCTGGTAGTGGTTGAAGGCCTCCTCGTAGTCCTCGCTGACGTCCCGCTCCAGCGCCAGCCGCAGCTGCCGCGCCGCCTCCACCAGGTAATCCCGGCGCCCGCCGCCCTCGGGCCCCGCCGGGCCCACTCGACCCCGCAGCTGGCCCAGGTAGACGCGGGCCTGCGCCAGCGCCCGGGAGCAGGGCTCGGCCTCCGCCCGGCTCATGGCCCTGCGCCCGGGATACCGGCAACGGGGCTGCCAGGTCAGCCAGGCCACGACGCACGCCTCGGCCCCTTCGCTTACCGGCACGGCCCCGCCACCCCCGCGGCCCGCACCTGGGCAGCGCCGCCGCCAGCAGCCAGCATCCCCGGCGCCGCCGGGCGGGGCGGCAGGGGCGCGGCGGGGGCGGGCGGCGCTGATTGGCCACGGATGAGATCATCATCATCATCATCATCATCATCATCATCATCATCATCATCATCATCGTCAACGTCAACGTCAACATCATCATCATCGTCATCCTCATCGCCCCCCGCGGGGTCCGTGCCCGGGTCCCCCCGCCGCGGTCCCGCCCCCGCCCCAGAAAGGCGCTCCACCGCTCCGTTAACGCGCGATGAGCGCCGTCGCTCCACTAGCTTTATTGTCATCGTTACTCACCATTAATTGCCCTTAATTAACCAAGCTCCCGTTCATTAAGTGCTGCCTTTGCTGCCTCCCATAAAGCGCAATTAGCTGTGTTTTAATTAGCCTTTGTCTCTGCCGGCCGCCCAAGGGGCGCACCCGCTCCCACAGCTCCCCGCTGCCACAGTTGAGGTGGTGGGTGTCGTGTCACTTCATCATGGCCAGCCCTGGGTAATCCGGTTCTTCCCGATTTCATCTTTCAAGCGGGTTCTGTTGGCTCTCACACTGGGCTCTTAGCCAGCCCTTCTGCCAGCTCTTGCAGACTCATTGGATTTTATGAACTTATTTCAAATGTACAGAACAGGGAACATCAGCACAAATTTATTAATGTGCCACAAAGTGACAACGTAGTCAAGATCCCAGCTGGTGGTTAACAAATGCTTTGTAAGTGGAAAATATTGGTCTTTGGCTTATCCTACAAACATGTATTCCTGGCCTTCTGGCCTGGCTTTTTCTTGGAAGACCAAGAGGTCTTGCAGGGCCTGCTAGATCATTGCATTTACTAGCAAAGGAGATTTGCTGAACCAGAAGTGTTCAGGTGGTTACTGCTCAGGCCAATTGGTTTGCTGTGTCTGTGGGATGGTTGGTCCCAGATTAAATAACTGCCTTATCAGAGGGGTGGCAAGAGACCTGCAAAGGGAGGAGGGCTGTAATKAAATCTAAGAGATAGCGTTAGAAAAACGGTAAGATTGTTTGGGAAGAGAGAGGCACCTGCATCTTCGTYCACCCCTTGCTAACCTACAGACGTGTCCCATTGCAACAGGCAAACTTCATGAGAATGCAAAAGACTTGTAAGTCACAAATGAGAAGTTAGGACCTCAGTACTTCTTCAATTTCATGGAGACATGTGGGAGACACTGCTTGGAGGCAGCACTGATGGCATCCTATGATCAGGGAGACCGGAGGTTACCAGCAAAGTTTTAACATCAGGCCTTCATCAGCTACAATGCTACATCTGTGGGCTGATCTCCACAACACCTTTACACTTATTTCCCAAAAAACATAATATTTTGTTCCTGGGGCATAAGGGTGCTTTATGTTTTGTCTCCCTATAACTATCCTCCAAAATCACCTTACTGCAGCTCTGACTCCTAAAGCTTTATTAAACAAACCTTTGCTCTCTTAGGCAGGAAGACATAGGGAGCCCAGGGACGCTGATAACCCAGTGATGTGCTGCTCCCATGGGACAGCTGCCTGTCTGCAAGGGGTACAAGTAATCCTAGTCATTAGTCTTGATAAATTTATTTTTATTAATTAACATACTTAGATTTATGTAACTTCCTTTTTTAAAGGTTTAATACTACAGGGGTTTTAAAAACACTACAGAAACCGTCACAGACACCCTCAAGCACTGCACACAGTTCTCCTTGGCCTCAGGGCACAACCAGCAAGGCAGAAATGGCACACAGTAACAGGGAAAGCCTGTGTGGACCAGGACAGGACACCACACGGTCCACACAGACTCTGAGTGATGTGGGAAGAGGAGCAGTGAGTTCCCCTCATCCATGAGGTAGTGAAGGAGGAACTTCATGGGCCACTGTTGAGGGAAAGCCCATGTAGGCTGTGTCCCAGGATACYGTGAATGCCAGAACTGGAAATGGGATCCAAAAGGGATCCAGCAAGCTCCTGAAGGATATGCCCAGCTGCAAAGGTACAACTCACCAAGTCCATTCCCTGCTACAATGGTGGCAGTATGGAGGCTCACATCACCTCAACACTCACTGCCAGCTTTCCCTGACAGGGATCTGGCCTGTCCCCATGTCCTTCTGCCAGCCTGAGTCAATGCCAACRTTATGGCTTAGAGAGTCATAATGTAACCCCTGTTACAGGCAGTGGACCCCACCTCCTGCTACTTTAGGCTCCTCACTTGTTCCTCAGAGCCGGATAAACCACAGGTCTCATCATTTAAGGGTAACTTCGAAGCCTTTGCCGACCTTTGGTCTTTTGTTTGAAGCTTTCAAGAATGATCCTTGATTTTGTTTTAACCTGGTGCTGGGGTGCCCACAAACATACTGTTTCCAGCTCACCCCTAGGGTTTCCAGCCATATGCACTGCCCCAGGATATGGCCAGCATGGGATGCATTTGGCAGACAGCCCCAGACTCCCTGCAGTAGGGGTCGGAACAGAGACAGGAAAAACCCCAGAAGTACTGCTTAAAGCATGGAAAACCAGGGCTGTGACTTCCCATTGAACCTGGGCAGAGAACTGGCTGAGTGGGAAAGCAGGAAACAGCAATATCCACAGCCACCTTGATGAGAGCCACCAGCTCCTTATACCCCAAAGGTATTCTCAGTCAGGGATGGGGCCTGGCCCCATGTCAGGTAAACGAGCCTCTGTGGGGTGTTTCCTGACTGGCAAGGCACTTAGGGCCCCCCACCACCCTAAACTTTGCATCAGCCCTGCCAGGAAGGACAGGACACTGAGCCAGACATTTGGACTGGGGTGAGAGCAGGATGAGGATGTGAASAGGGAGAGGTACCAGTCCCACACTGTAGTGTGACGGAGAAGGGCAGTTCCCACAAGAGTGTCCCAAATGAACTCCAGCACGTGAGTAGCCCCCAGCCTGGGGATGGACCTGCTGGTTGCCTCTCCAGCCTGACACCAAGGGCAGTCGCTTGGGTGCTGAGGATTGGTGACGGGGACAGGCCCTGCGTCACCACCCTCCTCCAGCCCGAGTAGGCGCCCATAGGGAAGTTCCCTGCCTGTAGCTGTTGGAAAGCAGACAGGAGTGCTCACACTGCCAGCTCCCACGTCTGACCAGCTTCTATTGTGCAGGGCAAAGCTGGGATGTGGTTGTGAATGCACGAGGAGCCCAGTTCCCTTGTGTTCCCCACCAGAACAGCTTCCCAGGCAAGCTCCCTGGCACCTGCCTGGGCTGCCCCGTGCCAGAGCTGGGATGGATGCAGCCCTGCAGCCTTGACTTCCCCAGATTTCCTTCCTCCCCAGCCGCAGAGCACTGGCAGGACAGAGAAGATTTGCAGCTGCAGGCCTGTGAGCCATCTCCACTCGATTCCACATCATGCTGTACTTCCCAGCCAGTTCCAGCAGCACATCCACCAGCTCTGCTCCTCGTTGCCCCCACAATGTCTCAAACACCAACACACTGCATGAGTTCCTCATCTTCAGCTCTAGGCCAGATCATAGATCCTTTTGTCCTGCTGCCARTGGGGCATATGGGGCAAAGGAGTCTTTGGCTCCAGGCCGTGTTCCCAGCAGGGCCACCCAAGAGTGCAGGCAGCTCTTCCATGCCGGAGTCCTGCTCCCCACTGTGGCTTGGAGGGACATGACTCCACAAGTGTCCCAGGCTGGGGGGGAAAGGCAGCTGGCTCAAACCCAGGCAGCAGGGGCGAGGCTGGGGGCAGGGCAGAGGCTACCTGCGTGGTGTGCCACATCTGCAAAGAGAGCACGGCATGGGGTGAGCACTCCCAGCCTCATCTGCTCTGCCCCAGATCCCCTTCTCTGTGCCTGGCCCCTCTGACACAGAACTGCAGGGGCAGAGAGTGCAGGCAGCCTCTTCATGGGGAGGAATGAGGGTGATGGGGATGGTGCTGGCCCAACAGCAAGCTTCATACAAAAGGGGGAAATGCTAGAGGAAAGTGACAGCCACAGGTGTCATACCTCAAAAGTGCCCACAAAGAGTCCAGCTTGCGCTGTTACAGCAAGCAGTGTGAGAAAGTGAGATAAAGGACAGAAAGAGTAGAGTAGCCCAAACAACAATCAGTCAAGRACAGCAGTAAGAACACAGCTGGCAGCAAGATGAGGCTGAAACTGGAAATTCTTGGTCCAGGAAACCCAGGATGGTCTGTGATGGCAATAGAGCTAAGCACCATCAAGTCATGCAGTCCATCCATGCATCCCTATTCTGCCCAGCTTTGAGCTGCTGAGCCTGGAGGCTACCAAGTGCCTAYTGAGCCTCCAGTAAAAGGCCAGTTTCCCCACAGCTACCCACTGTCATCTCCTGCTTTCTTCTGCATCTGCTCTGCACAAACCCTTCACTGCTCACAGTGTCAGCAAAGATCTAAATGCTTAATGAAGATGCTCATCCTCAAGGAAATTAACCCAGAAAACACCACCCATACCTGCCCTGSTCACTTACAGTTCGCAGTCTTTCCGTCCCTTCCTGTCTTGTCTTCTCTTACCTCGGCCTTTGGACCTCCTCCTTCAAAAGGAAAAGTACCATGAGAAGGGCTGATGTGTGGGAGACCTACAGTCCCAGCCAGTAACAACACCCCTGATGTCACTTACCTTCCCAACCTCATCAGGTCCTGCCGGGGCCTGCAGAGGGGGAAAAAGACAAAGTGCAGTGGTTATTGGGCAGTGCTGCATGTTGAGCTGCAGGAGGTGGTCCACTGACATGCCCCAGTGCACAGCACCATCTACCTGTGATCATTCATKCTTAAAACAGACCCAATGTCACTTCTCTTGACCATATCAACTCCTCAGTCAGGAGCTGATCACAGCAGGCAAAGAGGAGGCAGGGACAGCAAAGGGGCTGCTCAGCTTGGGTGACTACCCTGGGGATGTGACGTTTTGCCAGTGAGGCTGGGAAGGGCAAGTTCAGTCTTAGCTGCTCTCACTGACAGCTTTCAAATGCTGTGGTTAAACAAGATGCAACATCCTGAGTAACAAACGTGGGGATTTGCTTCAAAGCCTCAGTAGTGGTTCTCAGCCATGACATACCCCCCTTAGGGTTCACAGCCAGGACATCTACCACGCCTACATTAAACTACAAAAGGGAGCGATGTACTGGTGTGGAAAGCGGCTTAGGGAGAAGCCAAAAACTGCTGCAGAAGGCAGCCTGCACAAGTGCTCATTGGAGATCCCCTGGGAGTTACCCTAGGTAGGAAAACCACAAAAGGCTTAGGAAATTCCCTGCATGGAAAATGGCTGGAAGTGGAGAAGGAGGCAAGCAAAACATGTGCTTCTTCCCACTCCCCTTCCTGCATCCACTGACAGACACTCCAGAGGCAGCGGGGAGCTGGATCTGCTCCAGTACAGCTGTTCATACAACTGCAGGGGAATACCAACCCAGGGATCCTCAGGCTCTTCTTCCAGGCAAGGATCATGTCTAATGGCTGCTCAGCAGGACACTCATCCCCCAATTTTTGCAATACTAAATCACCCTCGGATAATGATGGAGAGTGATTACCAGGACACCCATTCAAGAAATGCTGGAGAATCTCTATAGCAGGGACCAGCTGCAGGCAGCACTGGAGCTGCTCCCACAGCRTTGCAGTCCTCAGGCAGAGGCCCCATCCTGCTTTCCAGACTTTCACCACTTTTGGGACACGGTGAGCACCCCAAGGGGTTGATTAGGAGTCTGTGACAGGTTGGTGCTGCACATCCATTCCAGGTCACCACTGCGTATCCAGGCCTGGTTGGCACTGTGTTTTAAGCTCTCATTTGTTGGTTTGGATGTAAACCTCTGCTTCCCAGCAGACCACCTGAAATGGTGGCCCAAGACCCAGCTATTGAGCTTTCTCTTTGGGCCGTGGTCACACTCAGGCATGCCAAGCCATGGAGCTCCCTCGGACGTGCTGTCACACACGAAACACATGCCTCAGAGCCACCAGCCTTGCTCCATTACCCATCCTCTGGCTAGAGGAGCATACATCAGGCATGCCAAGGCAGCTGCAGGGATGGGGAGCACAGCCCCGCAGATGGTGYGTGGTGCCCGGCCCGTCTGCACAATGCCATGTGTCCCCTTGGCTGCGGGGAGATGTGCCACAGCCTGCAGTGGAACAAGGGCCAAAAGCACCAGAAAACCCAGTGCAAAGACAGTGAAAAGGGGTCCCAGCACAGGCAGGGTGCCCACAGCGCATCCCTGATCCACACACAGGGTGAGATGCCAGGGCTGCTCTCGCTGGAGCCCTGGAGTCCCTACCTGCACTCGCACTGCTTGTGCTCTGTGAACGCCATCTCCACGTAGGGCGCCTCCCCGTTCGGCTTTATCTTCAGGAGCTGAAAGAGGAGCAAAGGTTACTTCCCAGGCAGCGGCAGGAGGGGGCTGGAAGGGCTCCTGCGCCACTGCCTTGCCACCCCAGCCTCTTGGGAAGATGCATGTCTAACCTGTTCCTCGGGACCTCCAACAACAGAGACTCCACCTCCACAYGTAGGCAGCACCGGCCAGGCCCAGCTGCTCCAGCAGATTGGGACGCTCTGCTAATGCCGCCCCACGTCTTCAGAGCTTTAGTTTAAGTCCCATGGTCTTGGGATTTCCCAGCCTCAGAAAATATTTTTCAGTCTCTGCCTTTCTGGAGAGCTTTCGCATATTTGACCACTTTGCACATCTCCCTTCTCTGACAGAAATATCCTCCCAGTCATGCTTTCCAGACCAGTCCCATTGCTGCTGTCTCCTCCTGAACCCCTTTCTTACAGCGCTGAGTGGGAATTAACTGGAGTCAGTAGCACAGTGCCTCTCCAGTCCAGGGGTACACGATTTACCCTGTCATGTGTCACTCCACAGCCCAGYCCAAAGTTCAGGTTGGACCTCCAAGGGCCTCACAGGGTATGTTCATCACTGGTGTGATCCACACTAGCCCCTGCAGAACTGTCTGTGCACAGCAGCAGAATCCCTCCCATAGAGGGAGACCTGTGCTTGGGSAACTGCCTCCTGCTCAGGCCAGGCTTTTGATCCACCTCAGCCAAGAGTTTTTGGAAGCTGCCATCCTGCCTTCCAACACACTTTCAACCCTGGAGGGACCAAAATCACCGGTGAGTTATTCCAGGCACTCCCTAGTCCATCATCCATAACAAAGCAGAGCTTTTCCCTGCTCYCTGCAGCATCAGCAGGTTGATCTGAGGCAGCTCAGTGAAAGGGCTCCAGTGTGAGGACAACTGCTACTTGGTACATGGGGAAGAGTAGAATGGCCCAGGATCTCCCACCCACATCTCATAGCTCACATAGTGGCAACTGAAAATGCAGCTGGCTCAGCCCTTCATGCTCACCATGCCCCAGCGTGGCACTGTCAGCACTACCCCAAGCATCACCTGACACAGGGGAGTCTCACTCCTCCCTTTCAAGATTCAAGAGATTCGGGATTCAAAAGCCGCACCTGCTTTGTCCCAGCRGGCAGACATGGGCAACTGGAACACCCCCCAAACCCCACAGCAGGACAGGAAAGGTCTGGAACGATGACAGCAATGAGCAAGACAGACCACACAGAGAGAAGTCCGGGAAGCAGGGAGTGAGGCCAGCACCACCAGGGGTGACTCCTGGCCTCAGAGGCAAGCCCAAAGAGCAGGCAGAGGGACCCTACTGGCTTGGCATGCTTTTGAGCAGTTCTAAGTCCTCTCCCTTGCTAGCCACACTGCTCCAATGTCTACAGGACGCAAAGCTGCAAGTTCACCTTCCCGGCGCTTGATGCGCAGCCCACAACCCCCCRGCACAGCCACGGCCCCGCAGCAGCMGCACGTACCTGCATGGTGACCGTGCTTGTCTCCACGGGGACACAGTGGAGACCCTCGTCCCCACAACAGCCTCCACAGCGCTGCAGGGAGACGCAGGAGGGTCTGAAAATGTACTCCACCTCGTTGGGGAATTCGGTAATGACGTCCACCAGCTGCTCCAGAGGCCGACAGAAACTACGATTCCAGATCTCCCGAAAGGTCAGGACTGCAAGAGAGAAGGGCAGGGGATCTAAGGAAGCGCCCAGAGAGGCAGAGCCCGGCCGGGCAGCTGCCAGGGCAGGTGCAGCAGCCGCGGTGGGTCCCGCAGCCATCACAGGGGCACAGGGATGCAAAGGACCCCCTTGTGCTCCCAGTAAGTCCTGCAGGATACTGTGCGCATCATTGTGCGGGGGCTCACACAGTCACCCCGATAGGTTCCTTCTCCCTCTGCCCGGCAGCTCAGTCTCTAGCCCAGGCACTCCGCTCACCTCCGCCGCGAAGGGGCTCCCCAGCTCCTCGAACCTCCCTCGGGCAGACAGCCGCCCCCTGAGGCTTTYCAGCAGGGAGAACTGAAGCGGAGTGCTCCCCTCCGTGACCCCGCACGCCGGCACCGGAGGGGCGACAGTTCAGGGATAGGGCTGCGCTCCGCTSCGGTCCGCAGCCGTGCCCGGTGCCGCAAGCGCCCGGGGCGGGCAGGGGGAATCGAGTTGCTCCGAGCCTCGGCGCAGCTCCCCGCTGCCACCCCGGTTGTCGCCGCGGGGCTCCGGAGGTAACACAACCCCGGGTGGCACCGAATGTGCCCCAGCTCTGCGCGAAGCCCTCCCTGGGTTGCCGCCCCCTCCCAGCCAGAGCACCGGCTGCCGCCCAGGGTCAACTCACCGGGCGACTCCGCGCTGGCGGTCCCCCGTTCCTCCAGGGCCTGCAGGGAGGGAAAGGCGAGCGCTGGCGGGGCGGAACGGGGCGACCCGCCGCCGCCCCCCGCCCAGCGCCGGGAGGAGCTGTCCCGGCCGTCACGGCCACCCGGGGCAGCGACACCGGGAGACCGGGCTGCTCCCGCTCCGACCCCCCTCCCGCCCCTCAGCTCTCACCGGGGCGGGCGGTGCCCCCAGCGTCCCGGCCACCAGCAACCGCAGAAAGGCGCCGAGCAGCCGCATCGCCGCTCCCGCCGCCCCGGCACCAACTCGGCGCCGCCGCTACCGCCCTGCCGCCCCCGGCATGCCGCCCCGCCGCCGGGCCAC